>NC_136930.1:43606953-43805269 GCF_949752795.1 Hyperoodon ampullatus
ACAGAGGGCACTGGGCTGTGGCAATTCCATATGTAAAAGTCCACTGCAGGGACTCCCCTGGTGGTCCAGTAGTAAAGAATCTGCCTTCCAATGCGGGGCACGAGCGTTCAATCCCTGGTTGGGGAACTAAGATCCTACACGCCGCAGGGCAACTAAGCCAGCACACCACAACTACTGAGCTCGCGCGCCTCAACTAGAGAGCCTGCGTGCTGCAAACTACAGAGTCCACGCGCTCTGGAGCCTGTGTGCCACAACTAGAGAGAGAAAACCCACACACCACAACTAGAGAGAGAAAACCCACACACCACAACTAGAGAGAAGCCTGCACGCCACAATGAAGATCCCACGTGCTGCAACTAAGATCTGACACAGCCAAAAAAATAAAGAAAAACCAAAAAAAAGTCCACTGTACTGAATAACAGACGGTTTCTTGTTCATGGCTTCCAAAATAGAAGGTCAAAAGAACTGGCTTTATATCTCCACTTCTGGACCTTCTAAGATTGGATAGGTTCGAATTTTCCTGAAAACAAGCATTTTCCTGTGTCTGCTGGTTAATAAGGACCAGATTCAGGAATTCTCCAAGCATCTGAGTCAGTAAATGTTTACTGAGCATGTAAACTATGTGCCACACTCTGTGAGAAACTGGACCCTAATCTTCATAAGTGCCCTGTGAAGTTGACATCCATAACTAATTACCTGATTATTTCTGAAAGGGAAATTGAAGATCAGAGAAGAGGTGAAGTGTCCAGCCAGGAAGTGGTCAGTCAATCCCATGCCCTCCCTGCTCCTCCCGGCCATCTCCTGCTTTTCCCCTGTGATAGTCACCTCCCTGATCACACCTCACACACAGGAAGACAGATGAGGGCGGGATATGACCCTCAAATTCCTCCTCCAAATGCCTAAACGACCTGTACTTTCTCTTCCTTCGAGATCCGCATCTGCCTTCCTCTGCAGTCCTCCCAACTCCCCAGACATGTTTCGGTCACAAGTAGCTTGTCCTCCTTCAGAAGTCTGAATCCATGCCCTTTTTATTCAGCCATTGACAATCATTCCTGAGGACCTACCAGGTCACAGGCACTGTGTTAGGTGCTACCGATTCAAAGACAAGCACAAAAATTAATTAACAACCACATTACACCTGTTTTTGTTATCTCCAAAGAAACTTAGTCGTACCTTGAAAATGGACTTTTCCAATGCACTACGATGTATGAGCAAGAAGGCTCACTGCAATGATGTTTTTAATAGAACAATGGACCTGAGCTATCAACAGAAAATGGTCTTAACGGAAACGTGATGTTCTACTCACTAGAAACCAGGATTGTCTGAAAGGATTCTCCCAAAAATGTTAATAGCTGTTGCCTAGGCAAGCATCTTCCTTTCCTTCCTCTCTTCCTTCCTCCCTCCGTCCATCTCTCTTTCTTCCTTTCTTTCTCTCTCTCTCTTTCTTTCTTTCAACTTGAGGTATGTGCTCTTTATAATCAGTACACAAAATCTTAAAAAATAAAAAAACCCCAAAAAACACTGTGCATGAGTGTGGGGGAAGGGTGGAGTTCATTTCAAACTCCCAGGTACTCCTCTAACCCACTTTGAAGACTTGCAACACTTCCTTATTAGGAAAATAAAACCCATTAGGGCAGGCTAATAAATCAGTCTACCTCCGGGAAGAAAATGCCATTAGGACTTGTGAAGACACTAGAGTGAGAAATGGCCTTCTGACTTGATAAGTCGTCTGTTTCCTGGGTTTCCAGCCCGTGTTTGAAGCCTATGAATACCCTCGTTTGAAAACAAAAATAAAGACACACCTTTTTAAATAGGGGGCAATTAAACTCTGGTAGAAAGGAGATTAAATACCCATGTACAAGACTCCTAAGACTAGGCCTTGATCTAGACTTGGTTTGCTCTTTTTTTTTTTTTTTTGGTGGTACGCGGGCCCCTGACTGCTGTGGCTTCTCCCGTTGCGGAGCACAGGCTGGACGCGAAGGCTCAGCGGCCATGGCTCACGGGCCCAGCCGCTCCGCGGCATGTGGGATCTTCCCGGACCCGGGCACGAACCCGCGTCCCCTGCATCGGCAGGCGGACTCCCAACCACTGCGCCACCAGGGAAGCCCTGGTTTGCTCATTTTGAACAGGGATATTGTCCTGGGGGAACAGCGGGAACTGAGATGGAGCCCAGGTGGGGATCACCGGGCTGGAACGGGTTGGGATAATTGCCTGTGCCCTATTCCCTCATTTCACAGCTATAGGTGATCAGGCGCGATATCATGTATTCATTGAGCTGTATGCCAAGCAATTCACAATTAATTGTTACCACGACCAGGATTAAGAGCCTGAAGCCCTCAAGAGGTGCAGTGTCCTGCCAGAGTCAAGCACCCAGAGCCCCCTGGGCGCACTTTTCCTCACCTGCCTCAGGTGGGCGGGCTAGTACCCGCCTCGGATACGCTCACCTGTTCGTTCCAGCGATGCAGCTGGCTGTAGCGCACCTTGCAGAACAGGAACCCGTCCAGGTACACCGAGTACAGCTGCAAACAGAGTTATCACGTCCGGATTAGCCGAGCGAGGTGAGCTCCCGCCCCCGCCTTGTCACCGGCCTCCTCCTCCCTGCCCAGTCGGACCCCGAGCCCCGGCGCACCACGTAGCGGCCCCCCAGCGCGTCGGGCCGCTGCTGGGACACTGGGATGCAGAAATGCATCTTCATGGCTTGGGCGGAGGCCCGGGAACGGCGTTGGGAACCCGACCCGTGGCAGCGGCGGCGGCGCTGTTAGCGAATCCGGACTCCTCTATCGGCAGGGGAGCCGGACCTGTGGCGGCGGCGGCGCGGTCCTCTGCTCTGAGCCCCGCGGCGGTGGGTGCAGTGGGCTGGCCCCGCGGTCCGGGGCGGGGCCGGGCTCCCGCTGCCCCTCGCCTCTAGTGTCCGCAGGTGGGGCCGGCCTCCTGGTCGCCGCCCCGCTCTGGCTGTGCCACTCGGGTCCCGGGAAGGGAGGGAGGCGGAGCGCGGCCACGGCCAAGGGCCCGGGCCCCGTGCACAGACCCCAGGCAGACCTGCGCCCCGGGCAGGGCTCCCAGGTGCGAGGCGGGGCCTGAGACGCAACTCAGGGTAGAGATACTCTAGAAAGTGCCAGTGCCTCCCTCGGGCCAGGGGTTTCACCCTGGGGTCTATGGACTCCTGGGGGTTCTTTGGGGAAAGTTGTGCATGGTTGGGTGAGGTGATGGAATTCTTCTGGGGAGAAGGTCCAGGGTTTCATCGGATGTTCAGAAGGTCCCTCGAACCCACAAAAGTTAAAAACCGTTGCTCCAGCTGCATAGATGTCCCGTGACCCTGCCTGATGAGTAATTCACTAACTACTCCCCACACCGCCCCAGCATCTCGGCTCAGGCTCCTTGCTGGGGGTTAGGGGTGAAGGAGGCACAGCTGAGGAGAAGCCCCTCTTCTCCAAGATTCCTTTGGCTCTTGGGGGTCTTTTGTGTGTCCACACAAATTTTAGGATTGTTTGTTCTATTTTTGTGAAAAATGCCATGGGAATTTTGATAGGCATTGTGTTAAATATGTAGATTGCTTTGAGTTGTATGGACATTTTTTTTTAATTAATTAACTTATTTACTTTTTTTTTTTTTGGCTGCGTTGGATCTTTGTTACTGCGTGCGGGCTTTCTCTAGTTGCATTGAGCCGTGGCTACTCTTTGTTTCAGTGCTTGGGCTTCTCATTGCTGTGGCTTCTCTTGTTGTGGAGCATGGGGTCTAGGTGCGTGGGCTTCAGTAGTTGTGGCATGCAGGCTCAGTAGTTGTGGCTTTCGGGCTCTAGAGTGCAGGATCAGTAGTTGTGGTGCACGGGCTTAGTTGCTCCGCAGCATGTGGGATCTTCCCAGACCACGGCTCGAACCTGTGTCCCCTGCATTGGCAGGCAGATTCTTAACCACTGCACCACCAGGGAAGTTCTGGTATTAACAATATTAACTCCTCTAATCCATGAACACGGAATATCTTTCCAATTATTTGTGTCTTCTTCAATTTCTTTCTTCAGTGTCTTGTAGTTTCCATTGTATAGGTCTTTTACCTTCTTGGTTAAATTTATTCCTTTTTTATGCAGTTGTAAATAGGATTGCTTTCTTCTCTTTCTGGTAGTTTGTTGTTAGTGTATAGAAACACAACAAACTTTTACATGTTGATTTTTGTATCTTTACTGAATTCATTTATTAGTTCTAACAGGTTTTTGATTGAGTCTTTAGTTTTTTCTATGTATAATACCATGTAATGTGCAAATAGTGATAGTTTTACTTCTTCCTTTCTGATTTAGATGCCTTTTAGTTCTTTTTCTTGTCTAATTGCTCTGGCTAAGCCTTCCAATATTATGTTGAATAAAAGTGGTGAGAGTGGGCACCTTGTCTTGTTCCTGATCTTAGATGAAAAGCGTTCAGCTTTTTATCATTGATTATGATATTAACTGTGGGCTTGTCATATGTGGCCTTTATTATGTTGAGGTATGTTTCCTCTATACCCACTTTGTTGAGAGTTTTATCATAAATGAATGTTAAATTTTCTAAATGATTTTTCTTCATCTATTGAAATGATCATATGATTTTTTAAATCCTTCATTTTGTTAGTTTGGTACATCATATTATTTGATTTGAGATACTGAACCATCCTTGCTTACCTGGAATAAATCTCACTTGATCATGGTGCATGATCCTTTTGATGTATTGTTAAATCAGTTTGCTAATATTTTATTGAGAATTTTTGCATCTATGTTCATCAGGGATATTGGCCTGTACCTTTCTTTTCTTGTGGTGTCCTTCTCTCATTTTGGTATCAGGGTATTGTTGGCCTTGGACAATGAGTTTCGGTGTGTTCCTTCTTCTCGTTTTGGAAGATTTTAAGAAGGAATTGTGTTCATTCTTCTTTAAATGTTTGGTAGAATTCACCAGTTAAGCCATCTGGTCCTGGACTTATGTTTTTTGGGAGATTTTAAATTACTGATTCAACTGCCTTACTAGCAATTGCTCTGTTTAGATTTTCTGTTTCTTCATCATTCAGTCTTGGTAAATTGTATATTTCCAAGAATTTATCCATTTCTTCTAGGTTGCCCAGTTTGTTGGCATATAATTGTTCATAGTAGTCTTTTATGATCCTTTAAATCTGTGGTATCAGTTGTAACATCTCTTGTTTCTGATTTTATTTGAGTCCTTTCTTTTTTTCTTGGTTAGTCTAGCTAACGGTTGTCAATTTTAAAATCTTTTTAAAGAACCAGTACTTAGTTTTGTTATCTTGTCTTTTTCCTATTCTCTATTTCATTTATTTCTGCTCCAATCTTCATTATTTTCTTCCTTCAGCTAACTTTGGCCTAGTTTATTCTTTTTCTACTTCTTCAAGTCATAATGCTAAGTTGTTTGAGATCTTTCTTTTTTCTAATATAGGTATTTATGGCTATAAACTTTCCTCTTAGAACTGCTTTTGCTTCATCCTTTAAGTTTGATATATTGTATTTCCATTTCTATTTGTCTCAAGGATTTTTTAATCTCCCATTTGATTTCTTCTTTGATCGATTAGTTGTTCAGGAGAGTGTTGTTTAATTTCCATGTATTTGTGAATTTTTCATATTTCCTGCTATTGATTTCTAATTTTATACCATTGAGGTCAGAAAAGATACTTGATATAATTTCTATTCTCTTGAATTTGTTGAGACTTGTTTTGTGGCCTAACATGATCTATCCTAGAGATTATTCCATGTGCACTGAGAAAAATGTGTATTCTGCTGTTGTTGGATGGAATATTCTATACATGTCTGTTCAGTCTGTTTGGTCTATAGTGTTGTTCAAATCCACTGTTTCCTTATTGATTCTCTGTCTACATGATCTATCCATGATTGAGAGTGGGGTATTAAAGTCCCCTACTATTATTCTACTGCTGTTTCTCATTTTAGTTCTGTTACTATTTGCTTTATATGTTTCAGTGCTCTTATGTGAGTTGATAAATATTTACATTTGTTATATCTTCTTGATGAATTGACACCTTTGTGATTATGTAATAACCTTCCTTGTCTCTTGTTAAATTTTTAGCTTAAAGTATATTTTGTCTCGTATAACTATAGCTACCTTGCTCTCCTTTGGTTACCATTTGCTTGGAATATATATTTTCATCTCTTCTCTTTTAGCCTGTGTGTCCTTCAGTCTAAAGTGAGAGTCTCTTTGAGGGAGAATGTCATTGATTCTTTTTTTTTTAATCCATTCAGCCATTCTATGTCTTTTTATTGGAGAATTTAATTCATTTACATTTAAAGTAATTATTAATAAGTAAGGACTTATTATTGCCATTTGATTAATTGTTTTCTGACCATTTTATATGTCCTTTGTTTCAGTCTTTCTTGCTGTCTTCCTCTGTGGCTTGACAACTTTTGTGGTGGTATGCTTTGATTCTTTTATCGTAATCTTTTGCATATCTACTACAGGTTTTTCCTTTGTAGTTACCGTGTAGCTTACATAAAATATAACATCCTAGTTTAAGCTGATAACTTAAATTTGATAGCATATAGAAATTCTATGTTTTTTCTTCTCCCCCTCACATTTTAGGTTATTGATGTTACAATTTATCAAAGAACATTGTTGAGCTCCTTCTGTGTACCCAGCACTATGCAAGATACATTGCTCAAACATGTCCAAGAGATAAGTATAATAATAATAGCTAACACTTTAAGAACTTACTCTCCCAGGCATTGTTCTGAACACTTCACATAAATGAACTCATTTAATTCTCACAACAACCACATGTAGTAGGTACTAATATTATCCTGATATATGGATGAGAAAACTGAGGCACAGAACAGTTGAGAAACTTGCTCCAAATGGCAGAATTTGTAAGTGGTGGAGCTGGGATATGAAGCAGGCAGTCTGCATCTACAGCCCATGTTCTAGGAAGTTGCTTTTCAAGGGTGCCTTGTGAAATCTCTGCCATTACTTTACCATGATGCCCTTTATAGTTTTTAACAATTAATGCAGTTTTAAGTAAATAAATTTTATGGTGCTCAGTCTCTGAATCAACTCTTTCTCTCTCTCTCTCTCCCTATATATATATATATATATTTTTTTTTTTTTTTTTTTTTTTTTTTTGTGGTACACGGGCCTCTCACTGTTGTGGCCTCTCCCGATGTGGAGCACAGGCTCCGGACGCGCAGGCTCAGTGGCCATGTCTCACGGGCACAGCCGCTCCGCGGCATGTGGGATCTTCCTGGACCGGGGCACGAACCCGTGTCCCCTGCATCGGCAGGTGGACTCTCAACCACTGTGCCACCAGGGAAGCCCCAACTCTATATTATTTTTAAGGGGTATTTTAATTTACTCTGTGCCTGGCACATGGTAGGCATTCAACAAAAGCTTAACACTCCTTCAGTCAAGGACAATTTACTGAATGCCTCCTATAGGCTGGGCACTGCCGTGACAGATTCAGTATCCCAACCTCATAGAACCTACAGCCTAGTTTATATATTTTTTTTAAAGGCTATTTCTGT
Source organism: Hyperoodon ampullatus (assembly GCF_949752795.1). Taxonomy (NCBI): domain Eukaryota; kingdom Metazoa; phylum Chordata; class Mammalia; order Artiodactyla; family Ziphiidae; genus Hyperoodon; species Hyperoodon ampullatus. Next base: position 43,614,449 of record NC_136930.1, read on the forward strand.
AGTGTGATCCGTAGTATTACCAAACATATACACCATTTACTGCTTTTTTTATTCCCACTGACTTTATTACTAATATAAAAAATGTTAAAAAGAAAAATATTAATTCTCAGTTCTCCAACAGCTCTCATCCCTCCCTCTTGCCTACACAACTCCCGACACATTTCGTGAGGGCCAGTTCAAAACTGAACCTGTTCACTGCCATTTTCACAGGAAATAACCAGTGCCTTCCCCTATGTAGGGGAAGATGGTTGGAAGAGGGCAACAGCACTGTTGCCAAGTTCCCCCACAGGAAGACCAAGTGGAGATTCACTGAATTCAAACGAAAGGGCTGGTGGCCTAACAATAATGTAGTCTAACTAAAATGGGCTGGAGAGGAGATAGGGTAGGCCCATCCAAGCCTTTAGAGGACATCTCTCGGGCCTGTGTCAAACCCAGAGAAACCGACACCAGGAGAATGGGGAGGACCAGGGAGGCAGTCTTGTGGAAGTTTCACAGTTCTCCCATGTCAGGAGGTGGGGAAAGTTTAGAGGGCACTAACGGCCCCACGCATTTTGGCAGACAAACTTACTCTAGTGTTGGGAAGTCACAGAAATGCCGTGGACAAGGAGAAACGCCTTGAGGGGATGCACAGTTTCACAAGCTACAGTGATCACAGACCACAGTGGTGGGGATCACGCTGCTGACACAGAAACCACAAAATCCAAAAGCAGGGAACGTGGCCTCTCAGGAGTAACTCTGCACCAGTCATCCCAACTTGACCCCAGGTCAGACAACCTGGTGAGTGGCACAGAGCAGCTGACAACATTGGTGGGGGGGTGTCACATAAAAAGGACTTAGAACAAGCAGCTTGAAGAAGGGAATGGTAGGAAACTGCTCCAGGGCTCTCAGGAATCCAGGGCAATACTGAGGGCTGGGTGGATAGATGCACAAGAAATGGCACCAAAGAGGTTTCCTGTTCCACAGTCAGCTGGCGAGGGGGAAGAGGATCCAGGAGGCAGTTGAATGGAGCAAAGGTAGGGTCCGGGAGGCGAGTCTCTAGAGGCTGGATCGGAAGAAAGGGTGCACACCGTGCACCAGTGATGGAACACGATTCTGGACCCCAAGTAAGGGACGTGGTGGTGGGGTTGGACTGACTGAGGGTGGCGGGTGGAACAGCCTCATGGTAGCCATCACAGCCACAGGGAAGTATATGGCCGCTAGGTCAGAGAGCTCCTTCCAGTGTGGATGGGGAGGCACAGTCTCACAGAGGAGGTCTATTGACGCCTGGGTGATAGAAGGCACAGAGGTCCTCGTATCGACGGTGACCCTTTTTGGCAAAGTGTCGGCAGACAGGGCGGTCGAATTTGTCTGACTTGGGGTCACCAGTCTTTCCATTGGCCCTGGGGGAGGGCCCAGAAGGCTGGGGGGTCCAATGGGACTCATCCTCCTCATCTCCCGGCTCTTCCTGCTCTGGCAGTGGGGAGGGGGTGGGGGGACTGCTGCTGCGGTGGTGACGGCTGCTGATTCTGCTTCTTTCGTTTTGGCATCATGGTTGCCGCAATCCATCTACTGCTTTTTAAGCCTTTTAAATGTTATTTGCATATAGCCCCTTATCTACGTTGTGTAATTTTTTGGTCCTTTGCTGTGTGGTACCCACACCCTTTTGAGGGTGTGGATAATGAGCTTGAGCTTTCTGCCTCTCCTGAGTCCTTCATACCCTTGGGCCTCTGGGATGCGCAGTGTAGTGGGGTCCCCTAGAGAGCCAGATGGGTGGTTCCTAATGGCTGGTGCTCTCATGTACACTGCAGGGACCCATCCAATGTGTGCATAAGTGCTCTTTGCTCCCTCCTTTCTTATAGCCCAGTCTTTGGGCACCAATAGTCAAAGCCGTGAGCCATATGAACAAAGGTACCTGAGCAAACATGCAAGAGTTTCTGGTTCGGTGGGAAGCTTTTCTGAGCAAATATACCAAGGTATAAGAGGCATAAGACAAGGGGTGTGGAATGAAATCTTCCCACCCTATTTTTCTTCATTTGTCAGCATTCTCTTTAGTCCTTTGAGGTTCAGACAGGTGAGTCAGAAAGGTAAACTGGAGAGCTTGGGCTGTGTGTCTGTCTTTGTCTTGACTCTACCTGTATTGGGCTATGTTGAGTGTTTTGGGTCCTTTGGAACTTGAGAAAACATAAGAGCTGCAAAATTTTACTAATGGGTAGTTATGAAATATCCATGGTTCCTGGGTGATTTTCTGATCTGGAACACCTAAACCCAGAGACTGACTGTAATCAGTTGGATAGTGTTCTCCCAAAATTCACGTATGCCTGGAACCTCTGAATGTGACCTTATTTGGAAACAGGATCTGTGCAGATGCATTTCAGGTAAGAGTTGAAACTTAGTGTTAGCCTTGCAGCTAAGTTCCTCCCAGGAGCCTGTGAGCAAAAGTTATGTGTGCCACTTACAGATCTTTCCTATAAAACAGTTAGTTACAAAAAATGGGTGCAAGGGCTTCCCTGGTGGCGCAGTGGTTGAGAGTCCGCCTGCCGATGCAGGGGACACGGGTTCGTGCCCCGGTCCGGGAGGATCCCACATGCCACGGAACGTCTGGGCCCATGAGCCATGGCCACTGGGCCTGCGCATCCAGAGTTTGTGCTCCACAACGGGAGAGGTCACAACAGGGAGAGGCCCGCGTACCGCAAAAAAAAAAAAAAAGTTTCTCAAAGGAAAACTTAATCCAGGTTGTAGAAGAGTCTGAATAACCACTGCTACTTAATATTGGTCATGATAATAAGCACAGCTAAACCTGTAAGGGTTTTCTCGTGCCAAGCCCTATCTACCTTCCATATACTGTAGTAACTCAGTCTTCACAGTGACCCTGAGATACATGCTATTATCCCAATTTGACCTTTGAAGAAACAGGCACAGTGTGGTTGAGAAACTTTCTTAGGGACACACACCCCTCATCCCTCCCTCATGGCCTCCTCCAGCCTCCTCTCACCTCTTCAGGGACTCTCCATAGCCCCCTTCTCTATGTTCCAGGCGCGGCTCCCATTGCACCTTCAGCATGTGCGGGGCGGTTGGTCATTTCCCCTTTATACATCAGTTCTCCTCCGTGAGGGCCGTTTCGGAAGTGCGAGGCTCAGCTTTGCCTTTGCCCAGCCCTGCCTTTGGGTTCACGTAGGAGGTTCTGAGAGCAGGACGGGTGTTAGCAAACAAGAGGGAACTGTTCCCCTAAAGCTCTGTAAATTACAAGAACACAAGCAGTACTACCTGAGGACCCCCCAAACCAAGCATCTCTTGAAAAGGAGATCAAATACTATGGAGCTTTGACATCTTAACGTTACTGATCTAGGTTCTTGGACTCTCTAATCAATAGAAGTTGCTAAGAGGCCGGACGAGGAATTCAGGCAAGGCTTTATTGGGACTCCTGCTGCAGCACGAAGAAGCGAAAACGAGTAACATGTGCCCTTGCTTGCCCCGCCCCGAGGCGGAGTGGGCTGGTCCCTTAGATGGAGGGAGGGTGGGGGAGGACTGGTGGGTCGGGCCAGAGGGGCGGCTTAGGTGGTCTGCCCGCCCCCGGGTGGCGCCGTGTGCAGGGATCATGCGCAGCTCCTGCTTTTGCTCCTGGCACCTCAGAAGTGGAAGCTGGGTTTTTGTCTTTTTGTATCTGTTGTTCATAATTTGCCCTAACTGAGCATTCAGGCAGTTATTTTTAGTCCCTTATAGTGTCTTTGTATTGGGTTGGCCAAAACGTTCGTTCGGGTTTTATCCGTAACACCTTATGGAATTTGTTGCTCAAAGAGTTGTCTGTCCAGGTGCAAGCACTGCAGCAACGGTTCCCAAGTCCCAGCCTGTCTCATTAAAGGGCTCCATTCCTGAACCTTTTCTGCCCCCCAATCTTGCCAGTTTATTAGCATCGCATATCTTTAAATATCAACACATTAGTCACCACCTGTGACCCATTACTACTGTGAAAACATTCATAAACCCATGACATTTGGTTCAGACCCAGGCAGCGTTTCTCAGCCTTGACTGCCCATTAGAATCACCTGGGGAGCTTGTAATACTGAAGGTGGGACTTAGGAGTCCCACCTTCAGGGATCCTGATTTAATTGGTTTGAGGCTACATCCTGGGCATCTGGTTTTTAAAACTTCCCAGGTGTGAAAGTTACGGGAGGGTGAATAAAAGCCATTAGAGTCAGAGCCCCTCATAGGTTTTCAGGATTCTGAAGGTTGAGTTTGGCTCCAACTTGCTCTGTGCGAGATGATGTCTCGTCTTGAAGAGATGGCTACCTAGGAGGCTGCATTAAGAGCTTCATCCAAGCTGCTTGCTGAGATAAAACTGAAGTCTGTGAAGCATCGCCTGGGATTTTATTCAAAGTCTTTTTTCATTCATCTGCAGAATGAAGATTTGCTTCCCATGCTGCTGGGGACCTACTGAGGGAGGTAAGTGGATGCTCAAAAGCTGAGCAGAGGCGCTGGGCAGGAACAAAAATAGTTCACATGTATGAGTACTTACTGTGTGCCAGGCACGACTCAGAGCACTTTCAACATCAATTCACGTAATTCTCATACTAGTCCTAAGAAAGATATTATTGTGCCCATTTTACTGATAAAGAAACTGAGATACAGAGAAATTAAGTATCTCACCCAAGGTTACACAGCTGGTAAATCCCAGGATTTGTAATTCGACTGTTTGGGCTCTGCAGTGAAATGTAAGACAAAAGGACAATGGTGGGGCATAGCCAAAGTGGACACATGAAATGCTCCTGGGATCACCATACTTTTTAGGAAGTTCTTTGCGGTGGCTTCTGGTCTCGGTTTGAGCAGGGATGGCCATGAACTGGTGACAGTGTTTCATCACTCTTGGTGGGACCCAGTGACTAATAGTCTTGGGGGAATTCAGGATACAAGAGGATTAGTCTCAAGCTGAGTCATACAGGTAGAAAACATGTGGGTTCAAGATGAATTGAGGTTAACGTATGGATTACAGAGCAAGATCTAGCATTAAGGGACATAAGGAGGCTTGGGGACAGCCTTATCTTTTTCATTTGGGTGTCAAGGGGCATAGCAGGACCTTCCTGAAACTACCCAGTGGCACAGGTTTCAGAGGCGGATGCCTGAGCTGGCAGATCATACTTAGGCATTTTAATTCTTTTTCTGTTTACAGCTGATGTTATCTTTATTGGTTAGAGGTAACAAGAATGTTTCTTGCTTTTCTGAACAAAGGTAGCAATTCCATACCAGAAATACTTTGGTTTGGCTTTTTTTTTTAAAGTTTCTTATTGAAAAAGTGATGTCCACTCATAGAAAATTGAGAGAATACAGATAAGCTGAAAGAAGAAAGTAAAAAGCTTAACCCTAAGTCAAAGTGTAACCACCGTTAGTGTTTTGGTTTATACCTCTTGGCACATACTTGGTACAATTTTAGTTTGCATCTTTACAGTCTTTTTCACTCCGGGTTTATAAACTTCCTCTCACCCCTAAAATGAGGTCTTCTAACAAGTGCTGTTTCTTGCAAACACCCCTGCAGGCTCTCTGGAGTGATACTAAACAATTGTCTTTTTCTAACACAAGGGATCAAACCAGGTCCTGCTACACCACTCAACAGCAGACTTTAACTCATCAAAGGGCAAAGGGCCCTGGCCAGAAGGAAGAAGCTTTGATAGGTAGCAGAGTCTCCACCTGGAAAATTCCTGTATAAGATGATCCAGCTAACACTGGCCATGCCTCTCCAAGTGGCCTGGCCTGGGTCCCTCAAGACTGACACCTCTGAATCCTCCTCTCCACGGCCTGATGAGTAACCATAAAAATGAGCTAAAACGGTATTCATACAAAACCCATAAATCCAAGTAGTATTTGTAAAAAGGGCTGCTTTAAGAGGTGCTTAGTATCAAACTCTGCTGGCAGACCAAGTCCTGGCAAATCCATCAGATATTCAAACGAATACAGCACATGTCAGTCCCTCGTGTTTGCCTAACACTGTACTGGAGCACTTTGATGAACATTTCCACATTCAACCTTCACAACTATCCAGAAAGGCAGGTAGATAGAATTTCCATGTTCCTGATGGAAAACATGGAGGCTCAGAGTTTGTGACTTGTCTAAGGTGAGAGCACTAGTAAGTTACAAAATCATAAATTCTCAAAAGTAGGAGAGAATCAGAAAAGCTCATCTAAACCAGGGATAACCAATAGGACTAGAATTGAGTGACTCTGATTCATTAATGACCACCTGGGGCACTGTGTAAACAAGGGTGGGATTAGTGGGAAATTGTAATGGCTGACTTTTTTTTTAAGAAGCTTTATTGAGACATAATTGACATACAAGCCGTACATTTAAAGTGTATAATTTGATCAGTTTTGACATAGGCATACACTCCTGAAACCGTCACCACAGTCAAGACAGTAAACATATCCATCACCATCAAAAGTTCCCTTGTGCCTCTTTTTCTTCCCTCCCACCTCTCCAGTCCCAAGAAACCTCTGATGTGCTGTCACTACAGATTTGTTTGTTTTTTCACGAGTTCTGTGTAAATGGAATCATATAGTTTTTTTGGTCTAGGTTCTTTCCTTCAGCACGGTTATTTGGAGATGCATCCAGGTTCTTGTGTGTGTTAATAGTTTTTATTTTCATTGCTGAGTAGTATTCCATTGTATGTATATACCACAATTTATCCATTGGCTTGCTGATGGGCACATGGGATGTGTCTAGTTTTTGACTTAAGAGCTTAATATTTTTTGAGTACTTACTTTGGGCCAAACACCCTTCTAAGTGCTATATATATATATATATATATGTGTGTGTGTGTGTGTATATCTCAAATCACTTAGTCATTCAGCCAATCACACAATAGGAGGCAGGTGCTCTTCTGTTCTTCCTTTGTTGATGAGCTAACTGAAGGACTATGTGGTTGAGTAAACTGCCCAAGGTCATGCAGGTGTTAAAGGGCAGAGCCAGGATTCAAACCCAGACAGCATGATTCTAGAGCCAACATTCTCAACTGTCCTGCTTAACTGTTACCAAAACTTAGCCACCCCTGTCATATGTCGGGGTGGGGAGATGGCAGTTGTACCTTGTATTTGTAGTGCCCAGGCTTTTAATAACCGCCATAATTTGTCAGCTAAATGGTCCTGCCACATGCTTAAGTCCCCTTACAACTTCTATTTCAGGTGTTCATTGAATGGAAAATATTTCTAGGTATGAATTTGTTTAGCACTAGAAATTTCTGTTCCAGTGATAGACTATCATAACACAGCTGGCCTTATCTTTTTGTTGTTGTTGTTTGTTTGTTTGTTTTTTTGCGGTACGCGGGCCTCCCACTGTTGTGGCCTCTCCCATTGTGGGGCACAGGCTCTGGACACGCAGGCTCAGTGGCCATGGCTCACGGGCCCAGCTGCTCTGTGGCATGTGGGATCTTCCCGGACCGGGGCACGAACCCGTGTCCCCTGCATCGGCAGGCGGACTCTCAACCACTGCTCCACCAGGGAAGCCCTGGCCTTATCTTTTTAAAAGAATACTTTTGACTTCTGAAAATCAACAAAAATCAGGAACACATGATTGCCACTGAATAGTATCTTTGTATTTGAAAGTTTAAAAAGAGAAAGAACTCTTTTCCCAACAGTACAACTGGAAATGACCCAAGCCACCCTTTTCTGAGGGTACAGCCTTTCTTGGAATGCCTTTTCGGAAAAGCTTTCTTTCTGCTTTTGATTCTTTTTGGCTGCTGTTCCTCAGTTGCAAGGATACCATGTGAATTGCAGTGATGCCCCGCAGCTCTGCAGCAGAGCTGGGCTCTCCCTGCCACTTGACCCTCTATTGTTTAAGGAGTCATATAAAGAAGATTTGGTTCCTTCAAGAGAAATGAGAGCCACAGGTCCATGGCTGGCGATGAAGACAGTGCGTTACCAGCCAGGCCAGGACACTCTGTAAACAATAACCTGCCTGGGTATGCCCTGCCTGCTGAGCCTGTCTTCCTATTCAACTATCAGACTTTGCTTTTGTTGAAATAAACATGAACTTGAGGACAGCCAGCTTTTCTGCATCTCTAGTCGGGGAGTTGAAAGAGCAAGGTTGAGCTGGTGGTTCCAGCAGTGAGCTGGTCCAGCAAGATGGACTGGTATTCAGCCAAGAGAGAGAATGTTTAGTGGAGATCTACCATGTGTCTGCCCTGTGCCCGGGCTGTGGGTACCTGGGGACCGTGCAGATGTTGTTTCAGTGCTCATACAGTCTCAGACATTCAGCAAGAAAAAAACACAATAGATTCTAAGCACGATCTGTTCTATGCAGGACAAGCATAGAGCACAGAGCATGCATGGGGTTGGGGAAGGGGAGGTCATCGCTGAGTCAGGGGCAAAGGCTAAGGCTTCCCTGAACCACGGACAGTTAGCTGAGACCTGAGGTGTGAGTCAGGATTAGTCAGATGAAGAGCCTGTGAAGAGAGTGAGAAAGAGAAGTGTTTAAGGTAGAAAAATGGGCAAGTGTGAGGAAGCCCTTAGTTCAGTTGGAGAAACAGAAATAAGGCCGTTGAATCGGAGTGGAGGAGGAGGAGGTAAGATGGGGCCAGGTGAGGCCCATTGTGCTGAAGAGGAAAATGAGGCTCTGGGAAGCCACTACTGTGCCTATGCTTTTGTAGCTGGAACTGACAATCATCATTCATCTTCACACAGCATTTGACCATGTCGTCCCCCTTTATTCCTGTAAGTCCTTTAAAATGTGCCCATTTTAGAGATAAACTGAGGCTCAGAAAAGCTTTTCTCAAGAGGACATAGCCAGAGGCATCCGAGCCAAGACTTCAATGCTGAAGTTCCGCCTCCGAAGCTCTCACTGCCTTGGCAGCCACTCTCAAACTTGCATCGAGTGTGAGACAATGCTTAGAAGCTTTGGAAAAAAACAATTCTGACCTCCACCTCAAATTATCTAAGTGGGGCCTTGGGCAAGTCACTGGTCTTGAACCACTTCAGCTTCCTGATCTGCAAAATAAGGGAGCAGACCCTCATTTTCTATAGTGAGAGGTCAATAGATGATGCCTGATCCCGAAAAATATGTGGCATTACAAGCGTGGTATTTGCTGGCATGGAGGTTATCAGCCAGATACAAGGAAAGATGGCCTCTAGGGAGGGTAAGATGGTGGTGAGGTCTAGAGACTGCTGTTTGCCTTCATAAGCCTTATAGAATTAGTTGACTCTCTAACCTATATGCAACTCTAACCTTTTAAAAATTAAAAAAAATTTAAATTAAACAGAGTGGGGATTGGACTAGATAACCTTTAAGACCCAATCCTCCTCTATCATTCTGTGCTTTGTCAGAATTTCAGATTAAAATTCAAGTGCAAGAGAGGCATTACCTGTTGTGCCGATACTGAGGAGCTGGTTAACAGCTAAGAGCAAGGTGGCAAAGAGGAAAGGGGAGGACGTAGGAGAAATATTTACTGAGCCCAGACGACTGTGCTGAGCACATTTCTGTCTTCCTCTCACTGAGCTGCCATTGCAACCCTGGGAGGCAGGTTGTCACTATTGCCCAAGTTGAAAGATCAGGGGAGTTAAGTAACTTACCTAAAGAAACAGCTGATGATTGTGAAGATTTGATTCTAGATTTGATTGCGAAGGCCTGTGGTTGTTTCTTGTGTTGACCTTTGATTAAAGCCAAGGGTAAGCTGAGACGAAGTGAGAGAGTGGCATGGACATATATACACTACCAAATGTAAAATAGATAGCTAGTGGGAAGCAGCCGCATAGCACAGGGACGGAGATCAGCGCGGTGCTTTGTGACCACCTAGAGGGGTGGGATAGGGAGGGTGGGAGGGAGACGCAAGAGGGAGGAGATATGGGAACATATGTATATGTATAGCTGATTCACTTTGTTATAAAGCAGAAACTAACACACCATTGTAAAGCAATTATACTCCAATAAAGATGTTTAAAGAAAGAAAAGGAACTCTGAAAAAAAAAAAATTAAAAGTAAAGCCAAGGGTAACACTTAGCTCCCCACCACCTCTCCCAACCCCCTGGTTCTGCAGGGACGACCCACCCCCGTACCCTCACCATGCAGAGTGGCTTCCTGGTGATCTGATTTGATGTGAGGAGAGAACTTAGAATACCTATAGGAATAAAGTGTTAGATTAGACTTCTTTAGAGACAAGTAATAGAAACCCACTGGAGATGTAAACAAAGACTGGAAATTCACTTAAAGATACAGGGCTTCTTAAAGAGCCCAAGAGCAGACTATAGTTGTTTGTTGGGAAGCAGTGGGTCTTGGAACTAGAACGTGCCTGAAACTCTGTCTCTTTCTTTTTCTTTCTTTTTTTTTTTTTTGCGGTACGCGGGCCCCTCAGTGCTGTGGCATCTCCCGTTGCAGAGCACAGGCTCTGGACGCGCAGGCTCAGCGGCCATGGCTCACGGGCCCAGCCGCTCCGCGGCATGTGGGATCTTCCCGGACTGGGGCACGAACCCGTATCCCCTGCATCGGCAGGTGGACTCCCAACCACTGCGCCACCAGGGAAGCCCTGAAACTCTGTCTCTTTTCCTCTTTCTATGTATCTGCTAATCAGTTTCCCCTATCTCCCGAAGTCACCTGGCAGAATAAAGCTGCCTTACAGCTCTCCCCTTCCCCGACCCTAGTGCTCATTGTTACCTGGTAACAGTGCCAGCCCTGGAGAGAGTGCTTCAGTCCACCAGGCCCTGGGTTGAAATTCCAGGGAAAGAATTTGAGTGGTGCATCCCTGGTCCAATCAGTTATACCCAGAGAACGTGACCATAGTGTATGAATATGCCTGCTAGAGTTCATGAGTGTGTGTGGGGGGGGCAGGGTGTAGATCAATTCCATGAGAAAAAGAGAAGGTAGAGTCATTTGCTCATACACTTCACTAAGTCTGACCTACTGGAACGTAACACCCTAGAGTTCACCTTCCCTTTCTATTCCTACTTTGCAGGAGAAAAAAATAAGTCAGTAGTAATGATAAAATAAAACTGAACAAGCAAAAAAAAAGTTAAGTTGTGTCTACAACTGCCTTTTGAAGCATGTATTAGACTAAATTTTTGTTTGCACATGTCAGAAACCAAACACAACAAAAAGGACATTTAATGTTCATGCGAAGGGGGAAGTATAGATGTTAGACTGACTTCAGGCATAGCTGGATCCAGGAGCTCAAATAATATCTTGAGGACTCTGCCTTTCTCTCTTGCCCCCTCTACGTTCTGCCATCCTCTCCACGTTGGCTTCATATGTAGCTTCCACAAATGGCTGCTTCCATGAAGCTGGGAAAGAGGACCGCAGGCAGCCCTAGCGTAAAGTTCACCATCTTGGAACAGTGCTACTCAATGAGAGGAGCGGAGGTGGGGGGCAGCAGCAGCACCCCCCTAGAAGTCATCTTGGAAATCTGTGGGGATGGTTGCAGTTGTCACAATGATGGTGGGGAGCTACTGCTTGAATTTCATGCTAGACATCCGGCAGAGTACGGAGCACTCCTATACAAAGTAGAGCTCTCATGTTCTACACAAATTTCTAACATACTACTGGACATTCATGTAGGTGGAAAGCCTGTTTATAATGAACTGAGTCTAGACACAGTTTGCAGAGTCTAGACTCTTCAAATGACTTTATATATAAAATGGGGTTATCTTTAATTGAGATGTATATAACATAATGACATAACATTAGTTTCAGGCATACAACGTAATGATTCAATACCTATATATATTGTGAAATGATCACCACAATAAGTCTAGTTAATTTCTATCACATCACATAGTTATACATTTTTTCCTTGTGACAAGAACTTTTAAGATCTATGCTCTTAACAACTTTCAAATATACAATATAGTATTAACTATAGTCACCATCGCATTATATTCCCATGACCTTTTTTATAACTGGAAGATTGTACCTTTTGACCTCTTTCACCCATTTTGTCCACCCTCCGCTCTTGCCTCTGGCAACCACAATCTGTTCTCTGTATATGTGAGCTCAGGTTTTTATTCTTTTTTAGATTTCATAAATAAGTAAAAGCGTATGGTATTTGTCTTTCTCTGACTTATTTCATTGGCATAATGCCCTCGAGGCCTATCCATGTTGCCACATGGCAAGATTTCCTTCTTTTTTTTAAGGCTAAATATTATTCCTGTGTGTGTGTGTGTGTGTGTGTGTACACATCTTTTTATCCATTCATCCATTGATGGACTTGTCCATGTCTTGGCTATGGTAAATAATGCTGCATTGAACATGGGGGTGCATATCTTTTCAAGTTAATGTTTTTGTTTCCTTTGGATAAATACCCAGAAGTGGAATTGACAGATTCATATGCTAGTTTTATTTTTAATTTTTGAGGAAACACCATACTATTTTCCATAGTGTCTGAACCAGTTTACATTCCCACCAAAAATTCACAAGGCTTCCCTTTTCTCCACATCCATCACTAACATTTATTTCTTGTCTTTTTTTTTTTTTTGTGGTACCCGGGCCTCTCACTGTTGTGGCCTCTCCCGTTGCGGAGCACAGGCTCCGGACGCGCAGGCTCAGCGGCCATGGCTCACGGGCCCAGCTGCTCCGCGGCATGTGGGATCCTCCCAGACCAGGACACGAACCTGCGTCCCCTGCATCAGCAGGCGGACTCTCAACCACTGCGCCACCAGGGAAGCCCTATTTCTTGTCTTTTTGATAATAACCATCCTAACAGAAGTGAGGTGATCTCTCATTGTGGCTTTGATTTACATTTCCCTGATGATTAGTGATGTTGAACATGTCTTCATGTGACTGTTGGCCATCTGTATGTCTTCTTTGGAAAAGAATGTCCTCTGCCCATTTTTTAATCAGATTTTTTTTTTTTTTGCTCTTGAGTTGTATGAGTTCTTTATATATTTTGGGGTGTGAACCCCTTGTCAGATTATATGATTTGCAGTTATTTTCACCCATTCGGTAAGTTGCCTTTTCATTTTATTGATGGTTTCCTTTGCTGTGCAGAAGCTTTTTATTTTGACTTAGTTCCACTTATTTATCTTTGCTTTTGGTGTCACAACCAAAAATTAATTGCAAAGACCAATGTCAAGGAGCTTACAGCCTATGTTTTCTTCTAGGAGTTTTATGGTTTCAGGTCTTATGTTTAAGTTTTTAATGCATTTTGAGTTAATTGTGGGTATGGTGTAAATTAGTGGTCCAGTTTCATTCTTTTGCATGTGGCTGGCCAGTTTTCCCAGCACTGTGTATTGAAGAGACTGTCTTTTCCCCATTGTATATTCTTGACTCCTTTGCCATAAACTAATTGACCACATATGTGTGGGTTTATTTTGGAGCTCTCTATTCTGTTCCATTGATCGGTGTGTCTGTTTTTATGTCAATACCATACTGTTTTGATTACTGGAGCATTGTAATATAATTTGAAATCAGAGCACATGATGCCTCCTGCTTTGTTCTTCTTTCTCAGGATTGCTTTGGCTATTCAGGGCCTTTTGTGGTTCCATGCAAATTTTAGAATTTTTTCTATTTCTGTGAAAAATGCCTTTGGAATTTTGATAGGGATTATGTTGAAACTGTGGATTGCTTTGGGTAGTATGGACATTTTAACAATATTTATTCTCCTAATCCATTCTTATGGAATATCTTTGCAACTAGTTGTATCTTCAGTTTCTTTCATCAATATCTGATAGTTTTCAGTATAGAGGTCTTTTACTTCATTAGTTAAATTCATTCCTAGGTATTCTTTTTGATGTTATTTTAAATGGGATTTTTCTTAATTTCTCTTTCTGACTGTTCATTATTAGCGTATAGATGTTGTAACTTTACTGAATTCATTTATTAGTTCCAACAAGTTTTTGGATGGTATCTTTAAGATTTTATATACATAATATAGTATCATCGGCAAATAATGACAATTTATTTCTTCCTTTCCAGTTTGGATAACTTTTACTTCTTCTTGACTAATTGCTGTAGCTAGGACTTCCAACATTATGTTGAATAGAGGTGGCAAGAGTGGGGATTCTTGCTTTGTTCCTGATTTTAGGGGAAATGTTTTGTTTCTTATTCTAGGGGAAATTTTTTCACTTTTTTGGGGGGGGGTTCTTGTTTTTCGGTTTTTTGGTTTTGTTTTTTGCTGTTGAGAATGATGTTAGCTATGGGCTTGTCATATATGGCCTTTATTAAACGCACCATATATGTGTGGTACATTTCCTCTATAGCCTCTTTTTTAAGAGTTTTTATCATAAATGGATGTTGAATTCTGTCAAATCTTTTTCTGCATCTATTGAGATAATTATATGGTTTTTATCCTTTATTTTATCAATGTGGTATCACATTGATTTGTGGATAATGAACCATTCTTACATCCCTGGAATAAATTCTATTTTATCATGTATGATACTTTTAATGTATTGTTGAATTCAGTTTGCTAATATTTTGTTGAGGATTTTTGCATCTATGTTCATCAGGGATATTGACCTTTTCTTGTGCTGTTCTTGTCTCATTCTGGTATCAGTAATGCTGGCCTCATAAAATGAGTTTGGAAGTGTACATTCTATTTTTTAGAATAGTTGAGAAGGATTGGTATTCTTTAAATGTTTGGTTGAACTCACTAGTTAAGCCACCTGGTCCTGGACTTTTGTTGGGAAGTTTTTGATTACTGACTCAATCTCCTTATTACTATTTGGTCTGTTCAGATTTTCTATTTCTTCATCATTCAGTCTTGGTAAGTTTCTAGGAATTTATTCTGGGATGTCCAATTTGTTGGTGTATGATTGTTCATAGTAATTATGATCCTTTATATTTTTGTGGTATCAGTAGAAACATCTCTTTCATTTCTGATTTTGAGTCCTTTTTTTCTTGATGAACGTAGCTAATGTTCTGTCAGTTTTATCTTTTCAAAAACCTTAGGGTTTTTTTAATGTTTACTATTGTCTTTTTAGGCTTTATTTCATTTATTTCCACTCTGATCCTTGTTTTTTCCTTAGTTCTACTATGGGTTTCGTTTGTTCTTTTTCTAGTTCCTTAAGATGTAACATTGGGATGTTTTATTTGAGATTTTTCTTGTTTCTCTATGTAGGCATTTATTGTTGTGAACTTCCCACTTAGAACTGCTTTTGCTACATCCCATAGATTTTGGTATGTTGTATTTCCATTTTCATTTATCTCAAAGTATTTTTTTATTCTTTGACCGTTGGTTGTTCAGTAGCATGTTGTCTAATCTCCATGTATTAGTGAATTTCCAGGTTTTTTCTTGTAATTGATTTCTACTTTCATAGCATTGTGGTTGGAAAAGATGCTGACATGATTTCAATCTTCTCAAATTATTGACTTGTTTGTGGCCTAACATATGATCTGTCCTGGAGAATGTTCCACATACACTTGAGAAGAATGTGTATTCTGTTCCTTGGATGGAATGTTCTCTAAGTGTTTATCTAGTCTACCGTGTTGTTTATGACCAATGTTTCCTTATTGATTTTCTGTATGGATGATCTATCCATTGATGAAAGTGAAGTATTAAAGTTCTCTACTATTATTGTATTGCTATCTATTTCTTTCATCAGGTCTGTTAATATTCTATATTTAGGTTCTCCTATGTTGACTGCATAAACATTTTAAAATGTTATATCTTTTTATTGGATTGATACCTTTAGCATTATGTAATGCCCTTCTTTGTCTCTTATTACAGCCTTTATCTTAAAGTTTATTTTGTCTAAGTATAGCTACTCCAGCTTTATTTTGGTTTGCATTGGCATGGAATATCTTTTTTCATCCCTTCACTTTTAGCCTGTGTGTATCCTTATATCTGAAGTGAAGCTCTAGTAGGCAGCATGTAATGAGTCTTGTTTTTTTTATATCTATTTAGCCACTCTTTTTTGGGGGGGGCAAACTTTTAATTTTTGAATTTTATTTATTTATTTTTATACAGCAGGTTCTTATTAGTCATCCATTTTATACACATCAGTGTATACATGTCAATCCCAATCTCACAATTCACCACACCACCACTACCACCCCTCGCTGCTTTCCCCCCTTGGTGTCCATACGTTTGTTCTCTACATCTGTGTCTCAATTTCTGCCCTGCAAACTGGTTCATCTGTACCATTTTTCTAGGTTCCACATATATGTGTTAATATACAATATTTGTTTTTCTCTTTCTGACTTACTTCACTCTGTATGACAGTATCTAGATCCATCCATGTCTCAACAAATGACCCAATTTCATTCCTTTTTATGGCTGAGTAATATTCCATTGCATATATGTACCACATCTTCTTTATCCATTCATCTGTCGATGGGCATTTAGGTTGCTTCCATGACCTGGCTATTGTAAATAGTGCTGCAATGAACATTGGGGTGTATGTGTCTTTTTGAATTATGGTTTTCTCAGGGTATATGCCCAGTAGTAGGATTGCTGGGTCATATGGTAATTCTATTTTTAGTTTTTTAAGGAACCTCCATACTGTTCTCCATAGTGGCTGTATCAATTTACATTCCCACCAACAGTGCAAGAGGGTTCCCTTTTGTCCACACCCTCTCCAGCATTTGTTGTCTGTAGATTTTCTGATGATGCCCATTCTAGCTGGTGTGAGGTGATACCTCATTGTAGTTTTGATTTGCATTTCTCTAATAATTAGTGACGCTGAGCAGCTGTTCATGTGCTTCTGGGCCATCTGTATGTCTTCTTTGGAGAAATGTCTCTTTAGGTCTTTTGCCTGTTTTTAGATTGGGTTGTTTGTTTTTTTTATATTGAGCTGCATGAGCTGTTTATATATTTTGGAGATTAATCCTTTGTCCATTGATTCGTTTGCAAGTATTTCCTCCCATTCTGAGGGTTGTCTTTTCATCTTGTTTATGGTTTCCTTTGCTGTGCAAAAGCTTTTAAGTTTCATTAGGTCCGATTTGTTTATTTTTGTTTTTATTTCCATTACTCTAAGAGGTGGATCAAAAAAGATCTTGCTGTGATTTATGTCAAAGAGTGTTCTTTCTATGTTTTCCTCTAAGAGTTTTATAGTGTCTGGTCTTACATTTAGGTCTCTAATTCATTTTGAGTTTATTTTTGTGTATGGTGTTAGGGAGTGTTCTAATTTCATTCTTTTACATGTAGTGGTCCAGTTTTCCCAGCACCACTTATTGAAGAGACTGTCTTTTCTCCATTGTATATCCTTGCCTCCTTTGTCATAGATTAGTTGACCATAGGTGCATGGGTTTATCTCTGGGCTTTCTATCTTGTTCCATTGATCTATGTTTCTGTTTTGGTGTCAGTACCATATTGTCTTGAGTATTGTAGCTTTGTAGTGTAGTCTGAAGTCAGGTAGTCTGATTCCTCCAGCTCCATTTTTTTCCCTCAAGACTGCTTTGGCTATTCGGGGTCTTTTGTGTCTCCATGCAAATTTTAAGGGTTTTTTTGTGCTAGTTCTGTAAAAAAAAAAAAAAATGCCACTGGTAATTTGATAGGGATTGCACTGAATTTGTAGATTGCTTTGGGTAGTATAGTCATTTTCACAATATTGATTCTTCCAATCCAAGAACATGGTAGATCTCTCCATCTGTTGGTATCATCTTTAATTTCTTTCATCAGTGTCTTATAGTTTCCTGCATACAGGTCTTTTGTCTCCCTAGGTAGGTTTATTCCTAGGTATTTTATTCTTTTTGTTGCAGTGGTAAATGGGAGAGTTTCCTTAATTTCTCTTTCAGATTTTTCATCATTAGTGTATAGGAATGCCAGAGATTTCTGTGCATTAATTTTGTATCCTGCAACGTTACCAAATTCATTGATTAGATCTAGTAGTTTTCTGGTGGCATCTTTAGGATTTTCTATGTATAGTATCATGACATCTGCATACAGTGACAGTTTTACATCTTCTTTTCCAATTTGTATTCCATTTATTTCTTTTTCTTTTCTGACTGCCATGGTTAGGACTTCCAAAACTATGTTGAATAATAGTGGTAAGAGTGGACATCCTTGTCTTGTTCCTGATCTTAGAGGAAATGCTTTGTTTCTCACCATTGAGAATGCTGTTTGCTGTGGGTTTGTCATATATGGTCTTTATTATGTTGAGGTAGGTTCCCTCTGTGCCCACTTTCTGAAGAGTTTTTATCATAAATGGGTGTTGAATTTTGTCAAAAGCTTTTTCTACATCTATTGTGATGATCATATGGTTTTTATTCTTCAATTTGTTAATATGGTGTTTCACATTGATTGAGTTGCGTATACTGAAGAATGCTTGCATCCCTGGGATAAATCCCACTTGATCATGGTGTATGATCCTTTTAATGTGTTGTTGGATTCTGTTTGCTAGTATTTTGTTGAGGATTTTTGCATCTATATTCATCAGTGATACTGGTCTGTAATTTTCATTTTTGGAGTATTTTTGTCTGCTTTTGGTATCAGAGTGATGGTAGCCTCATAGAATGAGTTTGGGAGTGTTCCTTCCTCTGCAATTTTTGGAAGAGTTTGAGAAGGATGTGTTGTATTGTATTGTATTGTTACAAGAGACCCCTATAATGCAAATGTTGTTGCATTTAATGTTGTCCCAGTGGTCTCTTAGGCTGTCTTCATTTCTTTTCATTCTTTTTTCTTTATTCTGTTCCACAGCAGTGAATTCCACCATTCTGTCTTCCAGGTTACTTATCTGTTCTTCTGCCTCAGTTATTCTGCTATTGATTCCTTCTAGTGTAGTTTTCATTTCAGTTATTGTATTGTTCATCTCTGTTTGTTTTTTCTTTAATTCTTTTAGGTCTTTGTTAAACATTTCTTGCATCTTCTCAGTCTTTGCCTCCATTCTTTTTCCGAGGTCCTGGATCATCTTCACTACCATTATTCTGAATTCCTTTTCTGGAAGGTTGCCTATCTCCACTTCATTTAGTTGTTTTTCTGGGGTTTTATCTTGTTCCTTCATCTGGTACATAGCCCTCTTCCTTTTCATCTTGTCTACCTTTCTGTGAATGTGTTTTTTCTTCCACAGGCTGCAGGATTGTAGGGTTTCTTGCTTCTGCTGTCTTCTTGCTTCTGTAGTTCTTCTTGCTTCTGTCCTTCTTTCTTCTGCTCCAGCCACTCTGCTTTTTGATTGGAGAATCTAAGTCATTTATATTTCATTATTGATAGGCATGTACTTATTGCCTTTTTGTTAATTGTTTTATGGCTGTTTTGTTGTTCCTCTGTCCCTTTCTTCTTCTCTTGCTTTCTTCTTTTGTGATTTGATGATTTTCTATACTGGTATGTTAGATTCCTTTCTCTTTCTCTTTTGTGTATTTACTAGAAGTTTTTGCTTTGTGTTTACCATGATGCTTATATAAAACGACTTATATTTATAACAATCTATTTTAAGTTGATAACTTAAGTTTGAACACATTCTAAAACTCTACATTTTTACTCCCCACCCCTACATTTTGCTTTTAATTTCACATTTTACATCTTTTTTTTCTTGTGTATCCCTTAAATTATTACAATTAGTTTTACTACTTTTGTCTTTTAACCTTCACACTTGCTTTATAGTGATTAACCCACCTCCTTTAGATTAGGTTAATCTAATTAACCCACCACAACATTAGATTATTTTGAATTTTACTAATATTTACCTTCACCAGTGAGATTTTTTATTTCACATGTCTTGTTACTAATTAGCACACTTTTGTTTTTTTAGCTTAAAGGAGTCCCTTTAACTTCTAAGACCAGTCCACTGGTGATGAACTCCTTTAGCTCTTGCTTTTCTGGAGAACTCTATCTCTTCAATTCTGAATGACAACTTTGCCTGGTAGAATATTCTTGGTTGGCTTTTTTTTTTTTTAGCAATTGAATGAATATATTGTTCTACTTCCTTCTGGTATGTGAAGTTGCTGCTAAAAGAAATCTGCTGATGGTCTTATCAGGGTTTCCTTGTATTATACATAACGAGTTGTTTTCTCTTGCTTTTAAGATTCTCTCTTTTTCTTTAACTTTTGACATGTTAATTGTAATGTACCTTGATGTAGGTCTCTTTGAGTTCCTCTTATTTAGAATTTTCTGGGATTCCTGAATCTGGATATCTGTTCTCTTCCCCAGTGTGGGGAGTTTTTCTCCATTATTTCTTCAAATAAGTTTTCTTCCCCTCTTTTTTGTTTCTGGGACACATATAATGTGAATGTTGGTCCACAGGATGTTTTCCCATAAGTCTCATAAGCTTGCTTTATTCTTTTTCATTGTTTATTTCTTTTTGCTACTCTGATAGGGTAAGTTCCATTGCCCTTTCTTTGAGCTCACTGATCCTTTCTTCTTCTACATCTAGTTTGCTGTTGAACCCCTCTAGTGTATTTTTCAGTCCAGTTATTGTATCTTCAGCCCTGTGACTTGTATTTGGTAATACCTTATATTTTCTATATCTTTTTTGAAATTCTCACTTTGTTCATCCATTCTTCCCCTCAGCTAGGTGAGCATCTTTGTGACCGTTATTTTGAACTCTTTATCAGATAAATCCCTTATCTCCATTTGATTAAGGCCTTTTTCTGAAATTTTATCTTATTCTTTCATTTGGAACATATTCCTCTGTTTCATTTGCTTTGACTCTCTGTGTTGGTTTCTATGCATTAGATAAAGCAACCACCATTTCCAGTCTTAAAGGAATAACCTCATATTGGAGATGAGCCTTTTTGTTCAACCCTGCCTAGCTCTTTTTTGTCCTCAAACATTTGTGCAGCCTTTTTTTTTTTTTTTTTTTTAAGTGGCTCCTAGTAGTTGAGAGTGTGCAAAGACCTGTCAGGGTCTCAGAGGAGATGACCTCAGTCAGCATCTAGATTCAGGTTGATTGAAGAGTAGATCCTCAGGCTGCAGCTTTTAAAGTATGTAAATTTTTTTTTCTGGGGGAAGACTGAGATGGCTGTTTCTGCCTGCTCCCTTTGCACTGAGCCCTGGGGTTATAGCCAGTTAAGAATAGCTTCTTTCTTTGCTACAATCTTATTTAACTTGTGAACATAAGCCCCGCTGGCCACCACAGACAGGTGACATAGGCCTGTCCCCTGGGTGGCAGCCACCAAAACCAGGGTAACATGTAAAAACTGGGGCACTGCCAAGAGTACCTGCATTCTGAAGCATGGCAGAGAACTAACGCAGAGATAGCACCCACACTCTGAGGCCTTTGGAGAGGGTTACGGATAGCCTTAGGTGTGTGTCTAATGAGAAGCCTGAGCCTCAAGCCATAGCTATGAAGATAAGCTAATAGGCCTCTTTCACAGAAAGACTGGGCTCCTCAGTCTGTTGCCTCTCTGCTACTCTACTCTCCCTGTGGGTGGCAGCCAGTTAAGAACTCTTCATTTGTACAGTTCTATGGGGCCCACAAGCTTAAACCCCACTGGCCACCAGAGCCGGGTGATCTAGAGGAGTCCCCTGGATGGCAACTACCAAAATCACAGGCCAGAAGAGTATATAATCTCCTTTCTGGGAGTTACTGGTGACCTGGAAAGAGGCAGAAGAACAGAGAGCAAAGATAGAGTACCCTGGCCCCCGTCCCGAGAGAGAACATTGGTAGGCCCCTAGATATGCTGTGCAGTTCTTTTTTAACATCTTTATTGGAGTATAATTGCTTTACAATGTTGTGTTAGTTTCTGTTGTATAACAAAGTGAATCAGCTATATGTATACATATTTTCCCATTGCTGTACAGTTTTAATATACACTGAATTGTCCATGAATACTACCATGTGTAAAGTGAGGGGAAAATTGTACTTTCTTTTGTTTGGAATTTTAACAAGGGCTGTTCACTATTTCAGGTATCACATCACCAATGGTAATGTCACTAATGGTATTAGAGGTACCATACAGCTCACCTGTACATGTCTCCGTCTGTCACTGTTCTGCTCACAGTGATTCTATGTTTGGGGCAAGCATATAATGATCTTATATCTTCTAGTGTAGGCATGCCCATGCATGTATATATTGATGCATTATTATTCCATTATAAACTGTTTCTATAAACTATTTTTATTATGTTTTTTTATGAGTGATTTTTCTCTTTTGCATTAGAGATAGGGCAACATGTTTTTAATGGCATATGTATTATCTATGAATTCCCTTTTGGTGTGTTAAAGGGATAATAACAAAATATTTATAAAAAGGAAGTGTTGGCTTTAAGAACCACTGTCCTAGAGGAAGAGGGCAGCCTGCTCCCTCCTAATGAGCATCAATTTGCCAACTCATAGTGAGGACCCTGATCGTCTAGAATGGGTGAGACCCCATCACCGAACCCAGGCTCACTATGGCTAGAAGAAGGATGTGCTCTTCTTGGCTAGCCTGGGTAGCTGAACACCCCGGGGCAGGGGCAAGGAGGGAGGCAGGGGAGGCAAGACTCCAAGTTACACAGCCCGACTAGGCACACGAGGGTTGGGGAAGGGGTCCCCAAAGTAAAACTGGAGTGCTGTTTCTGCATGAAAGCAGAAGCTGGATAGGCTAAAGTGACAGTTAGGTGCAAAAATAAATACACACAACTTAGAACCTAAGTGACGGAGTAGTGTTAATGAAACATTCCCTACCACAACCTCCAGGGCTGACAACACAAACCCACAATGAACCAGATTGCCAAGGATGAAAAGAAACAAAAAGTTATCATTAAAATGCAAGAAAAAACTGCAAGAGAAAACCATGATCCTCTCTAAACAACACTGATGACGCAATAACAACAAAGCTTCCACCTAAAATTGGCAGGAATTCCAGCTATGCCATGCACACGCACAGTGGGAGATGGCAACACCTGAGAGCAGGGTTTGCCATCCAGGCTCCCCCATTGAATGTTAAATCAGTCCTTAGGAAACACTAGCAAAGAACTAATTTTGGTAACCCTTGGCTGCATATAAGCAATTGCACATAATAATGGCACTCTAGAGAATTGTATCCACTCCATGCCAGAAGCACTCCTCCTCCAGGCGTGACAACCAAAAATTTCTCTCCACATTGCCTGGTGCCCTGGTGTGCAAAATTACCCCTGATTGAGAAAGTGTTCCCACTGATCTAGGGGAGCGCTTTAAAAATAATTCTTGTCCACACAAACACTTGTACATGAAGGCTCATAGCAGATTTCTCAATAGCCTAACACTGGAAACAACCCAAACGTCCATCAAATGATGACTTGATAAGTAATTGATGGCCTATCCATACAATGGAATATTATTTGTGCATAAAAAGGAATTGAATATTGATATATACTACAATATAGATGAATCCTTGAAAACATTATACTAAGTGAAAGAAGCCAGTCACAAAATACAACATATTATATGATTCCATTTATAGAAAATGTCCAGAATAGGTAAACCTATAGAGACAGAAGGTAGATTAGTGTATGCCTAGGGCTGGGGTGATAGCAGGATTGAAGACTGATGATGAATGGGCACAGGGTTTTTTTTAGGGGGTGATGAAAATGTTCCAAAATTGGTCATGGATTTGGTTGCATCACTCAGTGAGTATACAAAAAACCACTGGATTGTACATTTTAAATGGGTGAATTGTAAAATATGTGAATTATATCTCAATAAAGCTGTTAACCAAAAGAAAAAAGAAGTCTCTGCCACATGTGCTCACTCACTTCCTATCCCAGAACTGTTGAGTGAGTTTCTATAAGGAGCAGACCCTGAGAATCAGGCATGTGTTGAAAACTTCCGATGTCATCCTTATGCAACTGGCCAGCTGTCCAGTGTTTGGGAATCTCCACCAACCCCATGGTTCTCTCCAAAACTCAGGCTGAGCCACAGACCTTTTTTTTTTTAATTGAAGTGTAGTTGATTTACAATACTGTGTTAGTTTCAGGTGTACAGCAAAGTGATTCAGTTATGCATAATATATATATACCTTTCCAATTATTTTCCATTTTAGGTTATTACAAGACATTGAATATAAAACATAGTTCCCTATGTTCTACAGTAAATCCTTGTTTTTATTTTATATATAGTAGTGTATATCTGTTAATCCCATACTCCTCCCCCAGCCCTTTCCCCTTTGGTAACCATAAATTTTTTTTCTATGTCTGTGAGTCTGTTTCTGTTTTTTAACTATATTCATTTGTATCACTTTTTAGATTCCACATGTAAGTGATATCATACAATATTTGTCTTTCTCTGTCTGACTTACTTCACTCAGTATGATAATCTCTGGGTCCATCCATGTTCCTGCAAATGGCAATATTTCATTCTTTTTTATGGCTGAGTAATAATATTCTATAGTGTATGTATATACCACATCTTGTTTATCCATTCATCTGTTGATGGACACTTAGGTTGTTTCCATGTCTTAGCTATTGTAACTAGTGCTGCTTTGAATATTGGGGTGCATGTATCTTTTTGAATGAGAATTTTCACTTTTTCCAGATCTATGCCTGGGAGTGGGATTGCAGGATCATATGGTAACTCTATTTTTAGTTTAAAGAACCTCCATACTGTTCTCCATAGTGGCTGCACCAGTTTACATTCCCACCAGCAGGATAGGAGGGTTCCCTTTCCTCTAACCCTCTCCAGCATTTATCATTTGTGGACTTTTTGATGATGGCCATTCTGACCAGTGTGAGGTGATGCCTCATTATAGTGTTTGTTTTGTTTTTGTTTTTGTTTTTTGTGGTGAAGGAAAGTGCAGCGTTTATTGCAGGAAACCAAGTGAGGAGTCCAGACAGCTAGTGCTCGAAACACTGGGAACTCCTCAATAGGTTTCAGCAAAGCATTTTTTAAATTAATTTTTATTGGAGTATAGTTGCTTTACAATGTTGTGTTAGTTTCTGCTGTACAGAAAAGTCAATCAGCTATATGTATACATATATCCCCTCTTTTTTAGATTTCCTTCCCATTTAGGCCACTATAGAGCACTGAGTAGAGTTCCTTGTGCTATACACTAGGTTCTCATTAGTTATCTATTTTATACATAGTAGTGTATATATGTCAATCCCAATCTCCCAATTCATCCTACCCCTCCTTCCTCCCCTGGTATCCATACATCCATTCTCTATGTCTGTGTCTCTATTTCTGCTTGTAAATAAGATCATCTGTATCATTTTTCTAGATTCCACATATAAGCAATATTATACAATATTTGTTTTTCTCTTTCTGACTTACTTCACTATGTATAACAGTCTCTAGGTCCATCCACATCTCTGCAAATTGCACAATTTCATTTCTTTTATGGCTAAGTAATATTCCATTGTATATATGTACCACATCTTCTTTATCCATTCTTCTGTTAATGGATATTTAGGTTGCTTCCATGTCCTGGCTATTGTAAATAGTGCTGCAATGAACACTGGGGTGCATGTATCTTTTTGAATTATGGTATTTTGCAGATATATGCCCAGGAGAGGGATTGCTGGGTCATATGGTAGTTCTATGTTTAGTTTTTTAAGGAACTCCATACTGTTCTCCATAGTGGCTGTACCAATTTACATTCCCACCAACAGTGCAAGAGGATTCCCTTTTCTCCACACCCTCTCCAGCATTTATTATTTGTAGATTTTTTGATGATGGCCATTCTGACTGGTGTGAGGTGATACCTTACTGTAGTTTTGATTTGCATTTCTCTAATAATTAGTGATGATGAACATCTTATGTGCCTCTTGGCCATCTGTATGTCTTCTTTGGAGAAATATCTATTTAGCTCTTCTGCCTATTTTTTTTATTGGGTTGTTGGGGTTTTTTTTGATATTGAGTTGTATAGCTGTTTGTGTATTTTGGATATTAACCCCTTGTCAGTTGCATTGCATCATTTGCAAATATTTTCTCCCATTCTGTAGGTTGTCTTTGCATTTTGATGATGGTTTCCTTTGCTGTGCAAAAGCTTTTAATTTGATTAAGTCCCACTTGTTTATTTTTGCTTACACTTATTTGTTTATTCATTTAGCCTTAGGAGACTGATCTAAGAAAATATCACTACAATTTATGTCAGAGAATGTTTTGCCTATGTTTTCTTCTAGGAGTTTTATCATGTCATGTTACATTTAAGTTAAAGTATTTTTAGTTTATTTTTGTATATGGTGTTGAGAGAATATTCTAACTTCATTGATTTATGTGAGGCTATCCAGTTTTCCCAATACCACTTGCTGAAGAGACTGTCTTTTCTCCATTGTAGATTCTTGGCTCCTTTGTCAAGGATTAATTGGCCGTAGGTGTGTGGGTTTATTTCTCTAGGCCCCCTAGTCCATTCCATTGATCTATACATCTGTTTTTGTGCCAATACCATGCTGTTTTGATTACTATAACTTTGTAGTATTGTCTGAAGTCTGGGATGGTTATGCCTCCAGTTTTGTTCTTTTTCCTCAAGATTGCTTTGGCAATTCTGGGTCTTTTGTGGTTCCATATTAATTTTAGGATTATTTTAGCTCTGTGAAAAATGTCAATGGTAATTTGATTGTGATCACATTAAATCTGTAGATTGCTTTGGGTAGTATAACCATTTAAACAATATTAATTCTTTCCAATTACAATTCTTTCCATTTCTTTGAATCATCTTCAGTTTCCTTTCTTAACATTTTATAGTTCTCAGCATATAGGTCTTTCACCTCCTTGGTTAGGTTTATTCCTAGGTATTTTCTTTTTTTTGACAGTTTTAAATGGGATTATTTCTTTACACTAACAATAAAATATAAGAGAAAGTAAAGAAATGCAACAAATTTCTATATGTTAATCTTGTATCTTGCTACCTTGCTGAATTTATTAGTTCTAGTAGTTTTTTTGTGGAGTCCTTAGAGTTTTCTATATAGAGTATCATGTCATCTACATATGACAATTTTACCTCTTCCCTTCTAGTTTGGATACCTTTTATTTCTTTTTCTTGTCTATTGTTGTGGTTAGAACTTCCATTACTATGTTGAATAGAAGTGGTGAGAGTGGGCACCCTTATCTTGTTCCAGAATTTAGCGGGAAGTCTTTCAGCTTTTCACCGTTAAGTATTATACTGACCATGGGTTTGTCATAAATTGTTTTTTATTATGTTGAGCGTGTTCCCTCTATACCCACTTTGGTGAGAGTTTTTATCATGAATGGATGTCAAATTCTATCAAATGCTTTTTCTGCAGCTATGAAGATGATCATGTGGTTTTTGTCTTTTCTTTTGTTGATGTGGTGTATCATTGATTGATTTGTGTGTGTTGAACCCTGGATTTGTGTATCCTTGCAACCCTGGAATGAATCCAACTTGATCATGGTGTATGATCCTTTTTATGTGTTGTTGGATTAGGTTTGCTAATATTTTGTTGAGAATTTTTGCATCTGTATTCATCAAAGATATTGGCCTCTAATTTTCTTTTTTTGTAGTGTCTTTGGTTTTTGTATAAGGGTGATGGTGGCTTCATAGAATGACTTTGGGAGTGTTCCCTCCTTTTCAATTTTTTGGAAGAGTTTGAGAAGGATAGGTGAATATTCTTCTTTGTATGTTTGGTGGAATTGCCCAGTGAAGCCATTGAGTCCTGGACTTTTGTTTGCAGGGAGGCTTTGGGGGGTTATTTATTTATTTATTTATTTTATTACAGACTCTATCTCACTTCTAGAGACTAGTCTGTTCAAATTATCTGTTTCTTCTTGACTCAGTTTTGGCAGCCTATATGTTTCTAGAAACTTGTCCATTTCTTCTAGGATGTCCAATTTGTTGGCATATAACTGTTCATAGTATTTTCTTAAGATTGTTTTTTGTATTTCTGTGGTATCATGGTATCAATTATTTCTCCTCTTTCCTTACTTACTTTATTTGGGTGCTCTCTCTTTGCTTCTTGGTGAGCCTGGCTAGAGGTTTGTTGATTTTGTTTGTCCTTTCAAAAAGCCAGCTCTTAGTTTTATTAATATTTTTTTCTATTTTTTAAATCTCTACTTTATTTCCTCTCTGATTTTTATTTCCTTCCTGCTGCTTACTTTAGGTTTTGTTTGTTCTTCTTTTCTAATTCTTTTTTTTTTTTTTTTTTTTTTTGTGGCACACAGGCCTCTCACTCTTGTGGCCTCTCCCACTGCGGAGCACAGGCTCTGGATGCACAGGCTCAGCGGCCATGGCTCACGGGCCCAGCCGCTCCGCGGCATGAGGGATCTTCCCGGACCGGGGCACGAACCCGTGTCCCCTGCATCGGCAGGTGGACTCTCAACCACTGCGCCACCAGGGAAGCCCTCTAATTCTTTTAGGTGGTGGTTTAGGTTGTTTATTTGAGATTTTTCTTGTTTTTTTGAGAAGCCTGTATTGCTATGAACTTCCCTCTTAGAGCTGCCTTTGTATTGTGTTTTCATCATCATTTGTCTCGAGATATCTTCTGATTTCCTCTTTGATTTCATGATTGACATATTGGTATTTTTTAGTAACATGTTGTTTAGTCTCCATGTAATCATTTTTTTCTCTCTGTTTTTTTAGGCTATACTTTAATTCTTTTTTTTAATTGAAGAATAGTTAATTTACAATGTTGTGTTAGTTTTGGGTGTACAGCAAAATTATTCAGTTATACATATATACATATATTCTTTTTCATATTATTTTCCATTATAGGTTATTACAAGATATTGAGTATAGTTCACTGTGCTACACAGTAGGTTCTTGTTGTTTATCTATTTTATATACAGTAGTATATGTATATATATATAACCCCAAACTCCTAATTTATCTCTCCCCTCCCCTCATTCCCTTTGGTAACCATAAGTTTGTTTTCTATGTCTGTGAGTCTATTTCTATTTTGTAAATAAGTTCATTTGAACTTTCTTGTTTTTCTTTCTGTGGTTGATTTCTAGTTTCATACCATTGAAGTCAGAAAGGATGCTTGAAATAATTTCTATCTTCTAAAATTTGTTGAGGTTTATTTTGTGTCTTAGTATGTGGTTTTTCCTAGAGAATGTTCCATGTGCACTTCCATTCTGGGTTTTGTTTTTTTGGATGTAGTGTCCTGTAGATATCAATTAAGTTCAACTGTTCTATTGTGTCATTTAGGGTCTCTGTCTTACTGATTTTTCTGTTTGGAAGACCTGTCCATTGATGTCAGTGAGGTGTTAAAGTCTCCTTCTATTATTGTATTTCCATCAATTTCTCCTTTTATGTCTGTTAGTATTTGTTTTATATATTTAGGTGTTCCTATACTGGATGCATATATGTTAATGAGTGTAATATCTTCTTGTATTGATCCCTTTAACATTATATAGCATCCTTCTTTTTCTTTTTTTTATGGACTTTGTTTTAAAGTCTATTGTGTCTGATGTGAATATTGCTACCTCTACTTTCTTATTTCCATTTGCATAAAATATTTTTTCCATCCCCTCACTTTCAACCTATGTGTGTCTCTCACCCTGAAGTGGGTTTCTTGCAGGCAGCATATTGTAGGTTCTTGGTTTTTTTTGTTTGTTTGGATTTTTGTTTGTTTGTCTTTAATTAGTAAAAGTATATTGTGCACATATGAAAAAGATAGCTTGCAAACCAGGAGCACTCAAACCAAAACATGGAATGGGTCTCAGGGGTATTCTGTTATAAAGCAGCTTATATAGTGAAAAAACATTATCATTTATTCTTCACAGTGGTTGGTTACAGTATTAGAATTTTCAGTGGTTAGGTCATATCAACCTAGGGAAACAGTCCAAGTTTTGCCACAATTTCCAGAGATACATGTAAGAAATGACCCAGGTCACATTAGCCTCCAAAAATAGGCTAAATTAAGCTTTATTTCTTTGACTAAACTGGTTTTGTCTGATCAGGGAATTTTCAAGGCTGGTCTCCCTTTTTTTGGTTTGTTTTTCTGAATTGAAGTATTGTTAATTTACAACATTGTGTTAGTTTCAAGTGTATGGCAAAATGATTCCATGTGTGTGTGTGTATATATATATATATATATATATATGTATTTTTTCAGATTCTTTTCCATTATAGGTTATTACAAGATATTGAATATAGTTCCCTATGCTACACAGTAAATCCTTGTTGTTTATCTATTTTATTTTTTATTTTTTTATTTTTTGTGGTACGTGGGCCTCTCACTGTTGTGGCCTCTCCCGTTGCGGAGCACAGGCTCGGGACGCGCAGGCTCAGCGGCCATGGCTCACGGACCCAGCCGTTCCGCGGCATGTGGGATCTTCCCGGACCAGGGCACGAACCCGCGTTCTCTGCATCGGCAGGCGGACTCTCAACCACTGCGCCACCAGGGAAGCCCTATCTATTTTAAATACAGTAGAATGTATGTTAATCCCAAACTCCTAATTTATCTCCCCCTGGCTATCCCCCCCATAAATTTGTTTTCTATGTCTTTGCGTCTATTTCTGTTTTGTAAATAAGTTCATTTGTATCATGTTTTTAGATTCCACATATAAGTGATATCATATGATATTTGTCTTTCTCTGCCTGACTTCACTTAATGATAATCTCTAGGTCCATCCATGTTCCTGCAAATGACAATATTTCATTCTTTTATATGGCTGAGTAATACTCCTTTGTGTGTGTGTGTATATATATATGTATATGTATATATATATATATACACCACATCTTCTTTATGGACATTTAGGTTGCTTCCATGTCTTGGCTATTGTAAATAATGTTGCTATGAACATTGGGGTTCATTTATCTTTTTGAGTTAGAGTTTTCATCTTTTCCAGATATATGCCCAAAAGTGGGATTACAGGATCATATGGTAACTCTAATTTTAGTTTTTTAAGGAACCTCCATACTGCTCTCCATAGTGGCTGCACCACTTTACATTCCCATCAGGATTCCCTTTTCTCTACACCCTCTCCATCATTTATTATTTACTGTAGGTTCTTGTTCTGTTATCCAGTGTGCCATTCTATGTCTTTTAATTGGTGAACTTAGTCTATTGACATTTAAAATAATTATAAGTATGTATTGCCATTTTGATCCTTGTTTTCTAGTTGATTTTGTAGTTCTTTTTTCCTTTCTTCTTTTTGTTTTTCCTTTTGTGGTTTGATAGTTTTCTTTTGTATTATGCTTGAGTTCCTTTCTTTTTGGTTTTTGCGAATCTGTTGCATGTTTTTGATTTGTGGTTACCTTGGTTTTCAAGTATGTTAAGCCATAACTACATCTACTTGCTTTTAGACTGATAGTCATGTAAGTTGAAACACATTCTAAATGATCTACATTTTCTAATTCCCTTCCCCTACATTTTGTGATTTTGATGTTCTATTTTACGTCTTCATGCTTATCATTTTTCTGTTCATTGTAATTATAATCATTTTCAGAAAAATTGTTTTTTAATCTATGTACTGGCTTATGTAAGTGATCTTCAATCCTTTTATATATTTGCCTTTCCTGTTGTGATTTTTCCCTTTCCTATAGATTCTTGTTTCTCTTCTAGAAGCCCCTTTAATATTTCTTTTAGTTTAGTTTTAGTTTAAGTTTAATATTGCTGTATTCTTTTAGTTTTTGTTTATCTGAGAAATTCCTTGTATTCTAAATGATAATCTTGCTGGGTAGGGTATCCTAGGTTGCAGGTTTTTTCCTTTCAGGACTTTGAAGATATCTTGTTACTTCCTTCTGGCCTACAGAGTTTCTGTAGAGAAATCAGCTGATAGCCTTATGGGGGTTCCCTTGTATCTGACTTTGTTTTTCTCTTGCTGCCCTTAGAAGCATCTCTTCAACTTTTGCCATTTTACTTACGTTATTTTTTATTTTTATTTT
This sequence comes from Hyperoodon ampullatus, assembly GCF_949752795.1. Classification (NCBI taxonomy): domain Eukaryota; kingdom Metazoa; phylum Chordata; class Mammalia; order Artiodactyla; family Ziphiidae; genus Hyperoodon; species Hyperoodon ampullatus. The sequence goes on from NC_136930.1 coordinate 43,645,955, forward strand.
TTTGTGGTATGCGGGCCTTGTTGTGGCCTCTTCTGTTGCGGAGCACAGGCTCCAGACGTGCAGGCTAAGTGGCCATGGCTCACAGGCCTAGCCACTCCGTGGCATGTGGGATCCTCCCAGACCGGGGCACGAACCCGTGTCCCCTGCATCAGCAGGCGGACTCTCAAACACTGCGCCACCAGGGAAGCCCTTACATTATGTTTTGATGTGAGTCTGTGTGGGCTCATCTTGTTTGGGGCCCTCTGTGTTTCCTCTACCTGGATATCTGTTTCCTTCTTTAAGTTTGGGAAGTCTACAGCCATAATGTCTTCAAATGCATTTTTGATCCCCTTTTCCCTTTCTTCTCCTTCTGGAATCCCTGTTATGTGTAGGTTGGCATGCTTTATGTTATCCCAGAGATCTCATATGTTGCTTTGATTTTTTTTTTCATTTGTCTTTCTATCTGCTATTCTGATTGGGTGACTTGATTGGTTCCTCTTTATAGTTTCTAGTTCCCTGTTACAGTGTTTTGCATTTCTATTGATAGTCTTTCTTAATTCCTTTAACGTTTTTATAACCTACTTTTCGAACTCAGAGTCTAGTAGACTGGTGAGGTCTATTTCATTGTTTGTTTTTTCAGGGGATTTCTCTTGTTCTTTTAATTGGGAGTAGTTCCTCTGTTTTTTCATTTAACTTAAATTTCTCTGGCTCTATGAATTTAGGAGAAACAGTTATCTACTGTTAGCCTCTGTGAGTCTAATATTTTTGGTGCGAGGGCTGTTTTTGGTATGAATGCCTGCCACATCCTTCCTCAGAGTATACTGGCCATTGTCCCCTTGATAGGAGATGTGTTTGGTGTTGTAGTGACCAGAGCTTGCACTGGACATTGGGCGGGGCCTCCTCTGCTCTGTGGCTGACACAGCCCTGTCGGGGGCATGGTCTGCTCCCCCATTGTTGGAGTAGAAGCCCCCAGATCCAGTTCTAAGCTGCAGTGTGAGGTAGTCAGGACTGGAGCACTCCTACTGGGAAAGGAGCCACTGTGTGTTCCTCCCCAGGGGCTGCCCACCAGGAGGTGAGACTCTGTGGCAAAACCTACCACCAGGTGTGCACACCAACAAAGTTTGCTGCTACTGGCGCTGCCCCAAGACCCGCCCCCCCTGCAGAAGGGCTGGTACTCAGCTCAGATGTCAGTCTCACCTCTGAAGTCCACTGAAGCCCCACCCACTGTGGGAGTGCCTATAATTGGCTCCAAGGTTGCTCCCCCTCCAGCACATGCCCACTCACAAAGCCTGAGGTGGCCCAAACCAAGCCCTGCCATAAGCATGCTGACAATGAGTCTCTTATGGTGGACCTGCACCCCACCCTTTGTGCACTGATAATGGCGCTTCTTTGGTGGACCCATGCTCTGTCCTGCTCATACCCACAGTGGAGACCCAGACCACACTCCAGGCCCTTCAGGCTGTCCAGCACAGCCAAACAGAGTCCTCTCCCCAGATCTGTTAGCTGAAGCCCGAGTTTCAGCACCTAGCCACTGCAAAGGAGGTTTCCAGGGCGAGGGAAACTTTCCTCTTTCACCGCTCCCTCCCAGGGGCTCAGGTCCTGTCCTGATTTCTTTCCTTTCTTTTTTTTTTTTTTCCCCTTTTCATCCTACTCAACTACGTGGGGATCTTTCTTGCAGCTTTGGTTGTATAACAAATCTTCTGCTAGGTTTCAGTTGGTATTCTGTGAGAACTGTTCCACATGTTAGATGTATTTTTGATGTGTTTGTGGGGGGAGGTGAGCTCCATGTTCTTCTACTCTGCCATCTTGATCTCTCCCTAACCATTTCTGTTTTTAAAGTGTATATATATGTATATATATATATATATATATATATATATACACACACACACATATATATATACACACACACAGAGAGAGAGAGAGAAAGAGAGAGAGAGATAATTGACATGTCACATTATATTAGTTTCAGGTATGCAACATAATGATTCAGTATTTGTATATATTGTGAAATGATCATCATAAGTCTAGTTAACATTTATCAACACACATAGCTACAAATTCTTTTCCTTATGAAGATAACTTTTAAGATCTACTCTCTTAGCAACTTTCAGATATACAATACAGTATTATTAACTATAGCACCATGCTGTACATTACATCCCCAGGATTTATTTATCTTATAACTAGTAGTTTGTACTTTTTAAATCCGTTTACCCATCTTGCCCACTCCCTATCCCCCTACCTCTGGCAACTACCAATCTGTTCTCTGTACCCCTGAGGTCAATGTTTTGTTTGTTTAGTTTGGTTTGGTTTTTTAAGATTCCACAACATCTAAGTTGTGATTATTCACTGGGAATCTGATTGTGACTGGAAACCTCACTGTGGTTTTGATTTGCAGTTCCCTGATGGTTATTGATGTTGAACACCTTTTCATATACCTGTTGGCCATCTGTATGTCTTCTTTGGAAAAATGTTTATTCAGATCCTCTGCCCATTTAAAAAAACAGATTTTTTGTTTTTTTGCTATTGAATTGTATGAGTTCTTTATATATTTTAGATGTTAACCCCTTATCAGAAACATGATTTGCAAATATTTTCTCCCATTTTTCAGGTTGCCTTTTCATTTTGTTGATGGTTTCCTCTGCTGTGCAGAATCTTTTTAGTTTAATGTAGTCCCACTTGGTTTTGCTTTTGTTGCGTTTGACTGACCTTTTTTGAAAAAAAAACAACCCTTCCCATCAGAAGAGGAGTATAAGTTAATAAAGACAAGAGATAAAAACAGAGTTGTCGGGGCTTCCCTGGTGGTGCAGTGGTTGAGAGTCCGCCTGCCGATGCAGGGGACGCGGGTTCGTGCCCCGGTTCCGGGGGGATCCCATGTGCCGCAGAGCGGCTGGGTCCGTGAGCCATGGCCGCTGAGCCTGCGCGCCCGGAGCCTGTGCTCCGCAACGGGAAAGGCCACAGCAGTGAGAGGCCCGCGTACTGCAAAAAAAAAAAAAAAAGAGTTGTCATTTGTTTGTGTGTAGGATTTGTGTGTGATGTTCAGGTGTCTAGTGACGGAACAGAAAGTTCCATAAATTATGAATTGGCATGCAATGCCCCCCTGTGGACTATTGCAACAAGAAGTCTCGGTGTTTACATTGCTTTCATATATTTTAACCATATTACTCGATCTTTCCTGTTGGTATCATCTTCTTGTCAGTTCACCTGTCTTAGAGACAGCGCACATCTTAGTCCTTGGAAATACAAGAAGAGAGAACACACCTTAAAAGGTGACATTCACAGAACTGGTGGAATTTCAAGAACAGATTTCCTCAAGGACAGAGAGATCTGGTCACATCTCGTTCTCTCCTGTTGCCATCACAAAAGGATCCAGCTCCTTCACGTTTTCCTCATCCCTTCATTGGCCATTTTCAGTTGGTGATAACAAATGTTGGTGAGAATGTGGAGAAAAGGGAACCCTTATAACTTCATTAACGGGAATGCCAATTGGTAAAGCCATTATAGAAAAACTGTGTGAAGGTTCCCAAAAAAACTAGAACTACCATATGATCCAGTAATCTCACTCCTGGGCCTATATCCAGGGGAAATGGAATTAGTTGATGAAGCAGTACTACGTGGTCATGTTACTACAGCATCTTAACTCCTCTAGTGGCAGATGAACCTCCTCTCCTTTTGCTGTCTCCCTTCTTACTAGATGGACCACATGATTCCTAACCATTCAGACAGGACTGGGCTCCAGTTCTGGCGTGCCTGGGCATGTTGGCACGTGCTTTTCCTGTATTATCATAATCAACTATCAAAACAATCCTATGAGAGAGATGCGGTTATTATTAGGGTCTTCAGATAAGGACACTGAGCCCCCAAGAGCTTAGTTCAATTATCTGAGGGAAATTGGGTGTGAAAAACACAGGCCACAGTGCCCGCATGCAGCTGGGTCACATTATCCTTTGCCTTATTCTCCAAGTTCTATTTTGTTCTTTGCTGATTTAGTTTGATTCATCCTTGATAAGTGTTTATGTCTTCTACTGACTCATTGTGTTAGCACGTTCAAGTAACACATTTGCATTTTTACAGGGACCTTCTAGCAATCAAACCATAAACTCAAAACCTGAATCCCTAAAGCTGGGATTTCAAGTGCTCCGGCTGATGTGTGGAAGGATAGTTTTGTTTGTTTGTTTGTTTGTTGTTTTTTTAAGCAGAGGTCTTCTTAGAAGCCCATATGATTTAAATTTATTTATTTATGGCTGTGTTGGGTCTTAGTTTCTGTGCGAGGGCTTTCTCTAGTTGTGGCAAGCGGGGGCCACTCTTCATTGCAGTGCACAGGCCTCTCACTATCGTGGCCTCTCTTGTTGCGGAGCACAGGCTCCAGATGCGCAGGCTCAGTAGTTGTGGCTCACGGGCCCAGTTGCTCCGCAGCATGTAGGATCCTCCCAGACCAGGGCTCGAACCCGTGTCCCCTGCATTAGCAGGCAGATTCTCAACCACCGCGCCACCAGGGAAGCCCGGAAAGATAATTTTGGACAGAGGCTCTTTCCAGGTGGCTCTCAAAATACCATCTGGACACATAACATTAACTCCAATTTACTGAAAGCCTTTCTGCTTGGCACTTTATATATTCCCTCTGTTTTAATCCTCCTGATAACGTGCAAAGGTATTATTATCCCCGTTAAGAACAGAGGAACTAAGTAAGGCTCAGTGTCAGTGAGCAGCAGAGACAAAATCCACATCCAAGGCTTTCTGACTCTTACCAGCATGCTGCTGCCCTACCCATCATGCAGCCTGTCAGAAGTTAGCTATTTCCCTCAGATGGTATGGAAAGACCTGAGCAAACTTTTTGGCCAGCCTAATACCTGACAGTAGTTCTGAGCACTTTCTATCCTGTCCACAACTGTGCCCCACAACTGTGCCCCCCTCAACAAACCATACTGTAAGTCTCTCAAGGAGACTGGATCCTATCCATCTGTGTTCCCTATGGAAACTCTGGTACACATAGTAGGTACACAATACATGTATGTTGCAAGAATGGATGGCTGGTTAAATTGGCTGCTGCTTGTTTGCTGCAGAAACGGACTCAGCCTTCGGATGAAATACTTGAACCATGCCCCAAATGCTTGCCGGCAGGTTACAGCCAACTTCCCTATGGCCGATGACCGTCAGCATTCATGCCAACTAATTGTAGCAGGCAAAATTTGGCTTATCAAATACAATTTTTTTTTTTTTTTTTTGCGGTACGCGGGCCTCTCACTGTTGTGGCCTCTCACTGTTGCGGCCTCTCCCGTTGCAGAGCACAGGCTCCGGACATGCAGGCTCAGTGGCCAGGGCTCACGGGCCCAGCCGCTCCACAGCATGTGGGATCCTCCCGGACCGGGGCACGAACCCGTGTCCCCTACATCGGCAGGCGGACTCTCAACCACTGCGCCACCAGGGAAGCCCATCAAATACAATTTTAACTTGCCTTTAGGCTGATTGTTTGTTAAAGGCCTAACTTAATGTCTCTCCAGTCCTAGCTCTCTTGGCTCATGCCACCAGGTTAACTTGCTTTAGCCAAGAATCTTTCTGTTGCAAGTCACAAAACCCCAACCAGATTGTATAACCTGGGGTTTTACTGGCTCTCACAGCTGGGAATGACTTGGGGAGGCTTGGAGAACTGGGGGGAGAGCTCCGAATTCAGGGCCTGGGATGGAACAAGGGATGCCACTCTGGCAGGACCTGTCTCCCCTCCACTTGCCAGGTTTCATCTTGTGGACAGGTGAGCACCATAAGGCAGGGAAGATGGTCATCTTCAACCCAGAGCCTGCCTCCTGGTAGCTCACAAGCCCAAGACAAAAGAGAGCAATTCTCCTTCACCTTTGACTTGGGAAATCTGGGGAAAGGCTCCAGTCAGCCTTTCACACCTATAGGTAGTCACCCACCTATGCTGGGTGCCCGCCACTTGGACCAATTCATCGTCAGTCATTCAACAAATATAATGAGCAAAATGGCACCGTAGTCGTGAAGCTCATAATCAGTAGGGGGAGACAAATGTAAATCAATGGCCACAAGTGCAAGATTGCACTGTGGCAGGTGCGTTAAGAAAGAGATAGGTGGTGTTATGAGAGTGTACATGAGGACTTGACCTTGGAGGTCAGGGAAAGCTTCCCTAAGTAAATGATGTTTGAGCTAAGATCAAAAGGATGAGTAACCTAGGTGCGGAGTTAAGGTAGAGGTATCTAGGGTGGAAGGAACAGCATGTAGAAAGCAGCATGTTAATACCAAGGACTGGGGCTGCAAGAAGGCCTGAGTAGCTGGAATGAAAGTACCCTGTGGAGAGTAGTTCAAGTGAGACAGGAGAAACGGAGAGGTAGCAGTCCATGGAGTGCCATGTGGGTGACATTAAAAAAATTTGTCTTTATCCTAAGGCCATGGGAAGCCAGGATAGAAATGGGGTGACACAATCATATTTGTCCTTTGAAAGAAGGACTCCAGCTGCAGTAGACTGGATGGAGGTGGCCGTGGTGGATGTGGGAACATCTGTTAGGAAGCTGTACAGTTGTTTGGGAGAGACAGTAACAGCTGGGATTAGGGCGACAGGAGAGATGGACAGGAAAGAAATGTGGGTGGTGAAATTGGCAGGCCTTGAAACCTTGGATATGGCAGGTAAGGGGGCAGTTGGTGTCAAGGATGACATACAGCTTTCCAGCTTGCTCAATAATGTCCAAATGTAGGCAGGTCCAAGACTGGCCTGGCAGGGTCATAACCTACCCCTGTAGACAGGATCAAACACAGTGGCTTGTCAAACCCACTAGAGTCACCTGGAGTTGGGGGGACATTTCCTGAAGGAAAGGGGGTACTGTTACCAGGAAAAGAGGAATGGGAAAACCGGCTGAAGAGACCCCAGCTGTAGCTACTACAGCCCACTGCAAAGACAACATGGAGGGTTCAGTCTCTGGGTTCCTTGAGACACTGGCAATCAGTGCCATGCTTATTTTCTCCATTAATCACTAGTTTGCACTTGCCATCAGGCCAGATACCAAGGGACACAATCCGGCTGCTTCAGGGAGCCCCTGGGAGAGGTTTCCGATGGTCAAGTTCACTGTCACAAACACACACCTGTAGGGGGCGGTGTTACTCTTCTCACTTCTCTGGTTCCTGAGGTGGCCAGCCAGGTGTCTTTTTTTTTTTTTTTTTTTTTTTTTAGCGGTACGCGGGCCTCTCACTGTTGTGGCCTCTCCCGTTGTGGAGCACAGGCTCCAGACGCGCAGGCTCAGCAGCCATGGCTCACGGGCCCAGCCGCTCCGTGGCATGTGGGATCTTCCCGGACCGGGGCACGAACCCATGTCGCCTGCATCGGCAGGCGGACTCTCAACCACTGCGCCACCAGGGAAGCCCGCCAGGTGTCATTTAGATCCCAGTTTAAATCACAGGTTAAAAGGGCAGAGGGATTACTTCCAACCATTTCAGCAAACTGGGAAGTGGCAGAAAGAGCTAAAGCAGAGCTGCCAGGGACATTTCGTTCTGGTTTTGCATAAACGCTTGCTCACATGTTCACACACTTGTTGGCATTCTTCAGCTCTTTCCCCATCACGGTGACACAGACTTTGGAAGAAAAAATGCTCTTTGTTTATCTTAGGAATTTCTTTCAGTGATACCTGGAAGCCATCGACAAATATGTTAGAATTACAAACCCAAATGATAAGACAGTGAGGAGGTTAAAATAACAAGAACTGGTCTTTCAAGGTCCCCTAAGATACTCGGCAAAACCAGATGTATTAATGAGAAAGGAAAAGAAACTGGATTGCCCAGGATGTTTGTCTAAGAAAATGATAGTGTCCCTTTTCGTGTATCCAGTGATGAATGTGGGTTTGCCAGGGTTCGCTAAGTCCTTGTGAAGGGACAGTGGTGGCTGCAGGCTTTATCATGAAAAAGCTGAGTGTAAGGTCAAATGCTCTATCTAGTATGTTGGTTTTTTGTTTAAGTGTTGTTCAAAAAAAATGCTTTGGGAGCAGTTCAGGTAGTCAAGAAGGGAAACAAAACTCAAGGAAAGAAAAGATACTGTGCCATAAAATAACAACAAACAGGAAAGTCCTGGGGATTTGTCACAAAGGTGTTAAATAGTAAATGAAGCTAGTTGCTTTCTTCTCTAAGATGGTGGGAATATTGAGTAAAAGTATTAAGTAAATCGATAGCACTTCCAAGTTGGTGGTTTCCATACTTCCTGTGTGACGGGCCTTTGCGCCCAAGTCCACTGTCAAGGTAGGCGGCCTTCTCCAGGAAGGTCATGTCTTTGCCTGTGGTAGTTCTGCTCAGTAATAGTAGCTACTGTTTGTGGAGAATTCACATGAGCCAGGTGCTCCAAGAGCTTTGCATGGGTGATTTCCATTACATCTTCACAAGAACCTGTGAGGTAGGCCTACACTCATCCCCATTTTAACACGAGGCCATTGAGACCTAACAGCTGGTAAGTGATGGTGCTGGGATGTGAACCTGGAGGTCTGCTTCTAGAGTCTTCCAGCCTAAGACACTGTGATAAACTAGGCTCCCCAGACTTTCAGTTCTACCCTGCTGCTCCTTGAATTCTGGCCCTTGCTGGGCGGAAGGTGGGGTGGGCAGGCATGATGGTACCAGAGCCTAAATGAAAGGCAGATTTTACCTCTGTGCTTCAACTCTGGGTTGGCCCTGGTGACCTCCCTACTGTCCACATATGGGTGATTGGCAGCTGTGCCCAGTGTCAGCTGCTGCTACCAACAACTTCCCTACATGCTGAGAGGACACAGAGGGATTACCAAATGAGGCCAGAGGGACAGATTCCTGTAACCTTCCCAATATGCATCCTTCCCTTTCACCCCTAGAAACAGATTGCTAATTTTATTCTGGGTGGCAATGGGCGCAGCTGGAAAATCTAGATTTTCCTGCCTCACTTGCATGCAGCCAGGTGAATAAGTTTGAAGCAATGAGCTGTGAGCAGGACTGTTGTGAGGGTTTTCTGGGATTAAAGGAAGGTGACGCAACAGGGAGGTGAGTCCGTCTGCCTTCTTCTTCCTTCCCGATGCCTTCGATGCAGCTGTGACAGCTGACACACCAACAGCTGGCTAGGACATGGCAGTATTTACTCTAAAGGTGGGCCACGTGTCTCAAACTTTAATGTGTGTGTGAATCACCCTGGGGTTTGGTTAAAGATGTGTACTCTAATTCAGTAGGTCTTTGGTATATTTCCTAGCACTTTTCACTGAGACAGCTTAGGAGCAGAGACCCTCTTAATATATACAAGCATATATATAATATATACACCCAGGTCTTGGTTTATAAATGCCATTTTCCACTAAAAGAAACCAGCGCTCCTTAGAGAAAATGGCTCATTTTAGGGCTTGAGCAGGAAAAAGATAAGAAAAGCCTGGAATATCTTGTGGCCCAAAACAAGAAAGTGCTCAAAGCATAATGGGAACATGCCAAAAGGACACATAAGCCAGCTTGAACGGACTGCTACTAGTCACCTCATGGACAGATGGCACACAGTAATTAATAATGAGAGTAACAGATTATAACCTATTGAATAAAGGTTATAAATAAAGGACAATGACTCCATACAGATATAAATGAATCAATGAATAAATGGAATGTTTGAGGAGAAACTGGGCATGTACCTAGTTTCAAAATATTCCTTACAAAATAGTTATTAATTACAAAGGGAAAAATAGCTACTTTACAGGGTCAGATACCAACTTAATCAAGTGTTCAAAATGAACATCATCAGTCATGGGACAAATGGAAACTGTGGGCCACCTGACAGGATGTGATGAGAAGAAAGCACCAGTTCCGTGACATTCCCACCAAAAATGTATATACTCTCAATCTCATAATGAGGAGACATCAGACAAACCCAAATTGAAGGATATGCTACGGAATAACTGGTCCATCATGCCCCACAGTGTCCAAGTCAGGAAGTTGAGAATAGACTGAGGATTGCCCCAAATCAAAGAAGACAAAAAGGCATGACAACTAAATGTAACACGTGCTTTTAAACTAGACCCTTTTGCTATAAAGGACATCCCTGAAACAATTAGAGAAACTTACATGGGGTTCGAGGATTGTGGTATTATGGTTCTGCAGGAAAATGTCCTAAATTTTTAAGAAAACAGGCACTGAAGTATTTAGGGTAAGGGGCACCCGGTTGGCAACTAACTCTCAAATGGTTAAGAAAACAAAAATTCTTTGTACTATATTTCCAACTCTTCTATAACTTGTGATTGTTTCAAAGTATAAAACATTTAAATTTGATTTAAAAAACAATATGCTCAGCAGTATAGCAGGACATTTCCTTCTAGCTACTCCATTGCAGGGCATATTTTGATTTGGAGTTTTGACATGGACATGAGTGTTTTGATTTGGCCATGTCAATCTCTTGCTCAAAAATGTTAGAACCAGGGCTTCCCTGGTGGTGCAGTGGTTGAGAGTCCGCCTGCCGATGCAGGGGACACGGGTTCGTGCCCTGGCCTGGGAAGATCCCACATGCCACGGAGCAGCTGGGCCCGTGAGCCGTGGCCGCTGAGCCTGCGCATCCGGAGCCTGTGCTCCGCAACGGGAGAGGCCACAACAGTGAGAGGCCCGCGTACTGCACACACACACACACACACACACACACACACACACACACACACAATGTTAGAATCATTCTTTTAGGATGTAAGAGACATTTTCGAAGTTTTCCTTCATAACTCCCCATCCCCAACACTCCCACACACCCCCACCACCCAGTTATGAAGGCCTTTTACTTTCTGCTTTATTTTGAATAGCTTTTAAGAGGAGCTATTACTTTTAGAATAAGCGAAAGGACAAAATAATAAAGACACTTTTTAAAACACATGCTATGGGCAAAGTGAGTGAATAGGATCAAAAGGTACAAATTTCCAGTTATAAAATAAGTCATGGGGATGTAATGTACAGCATAGTGACTACAGTTAATAACAGTGTATTGTATATTTGAAAGTTGCTAAGTGAGGAGATCTTAAAAGTTCTCTCCACAAGAAAAATTATAACTACCTGTGGTGATGGATGTCAGCTAGACTTATTGTGATCAATTCGTAGTAACAAATGTTGAATCGTTGTACACTTGAAACTAATATGTTAATTACATCTCAATTTTTTAAATGCCGTAACTTATTGTCTTAGCCTCTAAGGTTTTGCTGCTTAGTGTCCCTCATCACCCTGCTCCAACAGTCATACAGGAATTTAACAATATTAAGTATAATACCTTTACTGAGTACTGAGAGAGGACCTAAATAGCATGAAGCACATAAGAAAAAATTGATATACTGAACTTTATAAAAATTAAAACCTCTGATCATCAAAAGATACCACTAAGAGAAAGAACAGGCAAATCACAGAATGGGAAAAAATAATTGAGAAACACACACACACACACACACACACACACACACACACATAGGGCCTGTACTTAGAACATATAAGGAAACTTCTACATCTCAGTAATAAGGAGGAAAATAAGCCCAATTTTTAAAACTTGGGCAAAAGACTTGAACAGATATTTCACAAAACAAGATATACATACAAATGGCCAATAAGCAAGGAAAAAGTGCCCAGTATCGCTAGTGGTCAGTAGGTAGGAACCTTTAAATCAAGAGAGGCTTAAGAGATGTGTCAGAGACAAGTCAACCAAGACCAATAAATTGAACTTATTTAAATCCTGATTCAAACAGACAACCTGTTGCCAAAAAAACAAAACAAAACAAAACTGAAACAATTGGATAAATATGAACACTGACTATATACTTTATGTATTAAAGAAATATTGTTAATTTCTTTTAGCTAGAATGATGGTATTGTGGTTATTTTAAGAGTCTTCTTTTATAGATACCCTCTGAAATAATTACAGATAAAGTGATATGCTGTTAGAAGTTTGCTTCAAAATAATCTGGGGGCATGTGGGTTCAGGGAAAGGTAGATGAAACAAAATTGACTAAGTGTTAATAATTGTTGAGTGTGGGTGATGGGAACATTGGATTTATTATAATATTTTCTTTATTTTTGTATACATGTACACATTTCCAAAGTAAAAATTAAAAAGGTCAAAATGACAAAAATAAAAATTTAGAGAAGGGAAAGAGAAAAAAGGGAAAGTAAAATAGGATAATTGACTGTAGGTGGTTTATACTTAGGAGTCAAAGGATAGCCTTAAAAATTCAGTTAAGGTAATCCATTACATCAATAGGCCAAAGAAGAAAAATCACATGATCACATCATTAGATGCAGAAAAAGCATTTGACAAAATCAACACATATTCTTGATACAAAGCAAACTAGGAATAAAGGGGAACTACTTCAACTTGATAAAGATTATTTACAAAAACCCTATGGTTAACATATACTTACTGGTGAGACTCTCAAAGCTTTCCCGCCAGGTACAAGGCAAGGATGTCCCACCACTGCTTTTCAACATTATACTGGAATTTCTTGCTAACACAAGAAAGACAAGAAAAGGAAATAAAAGGTATACAGACTGAAAAGGAAGACATAAAACTGTCTTTGGTTGTAGATGACATGATTGCCTATGTAGAAAAGAAAATTGACAAACTCCTATAACTAATAAATAAATATAGCAAAGTTAAAGATACAAAGTTAACATACAAAAACCAATTACTGGGACTTCCCTGGTGGCACAGTGGTTAAGAATCCACCTGCCAATGCAGGGGACCCATGTTTGATCCCTGGTCCGGGAAGATCCCACGTGCTGTGGAGCAACTAAGCCCACGTGCCACAACTACTGAGCCTGCACTCTAGAGCCCACGAGTCACAACTACTGAGCCCACAGACCACAACTACTGAAGCTCATGCACCCTAGAGCCCATGCTCTGCAACAAGAGAAGCCACTGCAATGAGAAGACTGCACCGCAACAGAGTAGCCCCTGCTCGCTGCAACTAGAGAAAGCCCGTGCGCAGTAATGAAGACCCAACGCAGCCAAAAAAGAAAAAAACCAATTACTTTGCTGTACACCAGTAATTAACAAGTGGAGTTTGAAATTAAAAACAATACCATTTACATTAGAACAAAAAACTTAGGTATAAATCTAACAAAATATGTACAAAATGTATATGAGGAAAACTATAAAACTCTGAATTAAATCAGAGAACTAAATAATGGAAATTTCATGTTTATGGATAGGATGATATTGTCAATATCATCAAAGGTGTCTGTTCTTCTCAACTTGGTTTATAGACTCAATGCAATCCCAGTCAAATTCCCAGTGAGTAATTTTGGGAAAAACAACAAAATGATTGTGAAGATATGTGGAGAGACCAAAGACCCCAAATAGTCAACCCAATATTGAAGGAGAAGAGCAAAGTTGGAGGACTGATGCTATCTGACTTTAAGTCTATGAAACTACAGTAATCGAGGTAGTGTGGCACTGGTCAAAAGACAAATAGATCAATGGAACAGAATAGAGTACCCAGAAATAGACTCCCAGAAATATGGTCAGCTGTTCTTTGACAAAGAAGCAAAGGCAATAAAATGGAGCAAAATAGTCTCTTCAACAAATGGTGCTGGAACAGCTGAATATTTTCATGCAAAAGACAAAACAAAGCAAAAGGAACCTAGACACACAACTTATACCCTTCACAAAAATTAACTAAAAATGGATCACAGTCCTAAATGTAAAATGCAAAGCTATAAAACGTCTAGGAGATAACAGAGATATCATAGGAGAAAAACTAGATGACTTTGGATATGGTGGTGCCTTTAATTTTTTTTTAGTTCTTTTTTTTTCTTCTTTGGGTTGCATTGCACAGCTTGCGGGATCTTTGTTCCCCAACCAGGGATTGAACGTGCGCCCCTGGCAGTGGAAGCGCTGAGTCCTAACCACTGGACTGCCAGGGAATTCCCTGGTGGTGCCTTTTGAGATACAACACCAAAGACACAATCCATGAAAAATAACTGGTAAGCTGGACTTCATGAAAATTAAAAAGTCTGCTCTGTGAAAGACACTGTCCAAAGAATGCGAAGACAGGCCACACACTGGGAGAAAATATTTACAAAAGACATACCTGATAAAGGACTGTTACCAAAATGTACAAATAACTCTTTAAACTCAACAATAAAAAAACAAATAGTCTGATTTAAAAATGGTCAAAGATCTTAACAGACACTTCACCCAAGAAGATATACAGATGACAGGTGATTATATGAAAAGTTGCTTCACATCATATATAATCGGGGAAATGCAAAGTCAAACAATGAGATACCACTACACACCTATTAGAATGGCCAAAATCCAGAACACGAACACCACCAAATGCTGACGAAGATGTGGAGCAACAGGAGCTCTCATACATTATTGGGGATGTAAAATAGTTTGGTCATTTTGGAAGAGTTTGGTAATTTCTTACAAAATTAAACATATTCTTACCATATGATTCAGCAATCATGCTCATTGGTATTTACCCAAATGAGCTGTAAACTTATGTCCACACAAAAACCTGCACACGGATGTTTATAGCAGCTTTATTCACAATTGCCAAAACTTGTAACCAAGGTGTCCCTCAGTAGGTGAACGGATGAGTGAATTGTGATACATCCAGACAATGGAATATGATTCAGTGATACAAAGAAATGAGCTATCAAGCTATGAAAAGACATGGAGGAAAGTTACACGCATGTTACTAAGTGAAAGAAGTCAATGTGAGAAGGCTACATACTGTATGATTCCAACTGTGTGAGATTCTAGAAAAGGCAAAACTATGGAGGCAGTTAACAAGATTAATGGTTGCCAGGGATGTGTGTTGGGGGGGAGAGATGACTAGGCAGAGCACAGTGGATTTTTAGGGGAGTGAAGATTCTCTGTATGATATTATAATGATGGATATATGTCACTGTACATTTGCCCAAATCCATTGAATATAAACCCAAGAACATACAATGTAAATCCTAAGGTAAACTGTGGACTTCAGGTGATTATAATGTGTCAATATAGGTTTATCCTTGATTAAAAAGTGTACCATTCTGATGAGCAATGTTGGTAACGAGGGAGGCTGTGCATGTGTGAGGCCACAGCAATTTTGTTATAAACCTAAAACTGCTCTAAAACCAAAAGTCTTTTAAAAAAAAAGTAAATGAGGTAAAATGTTAAATTTCAGTGAATATGAGTATGTGAAAATTCTCAATACTCTTCTTGCAACTTCTCTGTAAGTTTGGGATTATTTCAATGAAAAGTAAAAACTAAAAGTATGCCATCCTTCAAGTAATTAGTTTCTCATTTTAGAAAGTAATAACCTGAGAAGAAATAGTCTTTGATGTTTGAACCATTGATTCAGCAAGTATTTACTGAATACCCACTATGTGTCAGGCACTAAAGCTAGAGAGAACATTCGGTAAGGACCCTCCCCTTAAGTGCCCTAGCAGAGAGGGAAATCCAGCTCTATTATCTACTTTTATCTATTTTGCTGAAGTCACCTTCATCCAGAATCTTAGCAGTAGGGTCGGATTTCAATGCAAATCCCTGAATCGTCATCATTACCTTTGTTATTATCATCGTTGTTGCAGTCCACTTCTTCAAAGTGCAAAAGCCCTTCCCAACAGTTGACAAAAGGGGAATAAAGAGAAAGGAAATTATATGTAGGTTTGTTTGAAAGTCATAACAGTAAATATACACTTCAAGACATCTCATTTTATTAAGACACTAATAGTACACATTTTAAGATTTGCTCTGATTTTGCAGCACCTTGAAGACATTTTTCCCTTTGTTTTGGGGATCACCATGTAAACAATGATTATATTGCAATGAGCAATGAATTTATATTGTCTCTGGAGTTTGGGGCTTGTTCTAGAGCACTAAATCAAGTTGTAGTTTGCTGGTGGCCTTAGCAGAGCAATTATCACTACAGTATATGATATCCCACTTGTTGGGCTTTCT
The DNA here is from genome assembly GCF_949752795.1 of Hyperoodon ampullatus. Taxonomy (NCBI): domain Eukaryota; kingdom Metazoa; phylum Chordata; class Mammalia; order Artiodactyla; family Ziphiidae; genus Hyperoodon; species Hyperoodon ampullatus. Next base: position 43,661,838 of record NC_136930.1, read on the forward strand.
GTAGTTCAAAGGCCTGGTCACAAGCTTGTTTTTTCATGACAGCCAAAGACTGAAAACCCAAGTTTCCATCAACAATGGGATGAATAAATTGTGGCATATCCATACAATGGAATACTATACAGCAAAGTAAGCAAACTACTGCTACACACAATATGGATAAATCTCACAGACATAATGTTGGACAAAAGAAGCCAAGCACAAGAGTCCATTTTGTGTGAATTCCTTTCTATGAAGTTCAAAAACAGCTAACACAAATATATGGTGAGAGAGGTAGGAAAAGTGTTTACCTTTGGAAAAGGGGGGGAGTGAATATTAGCTGAGTGGGGTTGCAGGGAAACCTCCTAGGGTACTGAAAGTGTTCTGTTTCCTGGTGTGGGTGGTGGTTACACGGTGATTATAAACATTGGCTAAAAATCATAAAGCTGTACTCTTTAGATTTTTGCACCCAAATGAATATAAATACCTCAATATAAAAAAATAGAATTCATGTAAAAATGAAATCTGGTTGTAGTAAAAACAAACAACAAAAACCCTCAAGGCAGGGCATGGGGTAATGTTCCCAAATTGCCATGTATGAAAGGTGTTATTGGAAGGAAATACACCAAGGATACCTCATTTACAGTATGCTAAAAGTCTCCTGGCTACACTCACACATGATAAATACACCATCTCTCCATAAATCCACTGGTTTGTTTCTTCATAGGGAGAGCTGGGATGAGATCTATGTTTACACTCAAATGTCACAAAACATATGTATTGGTCATCTATAAGTTTTTTAATTGAAATTTATTTGGCATATAACATTGTGTAAATTTAAGGTGTACTATGTGTTAATACATTTATATATTATGATTGCCATTGTGGCAATAATTAGCACCCCTATCATATTACATATTTACCATTTCTTTTTAGTGATTGGAAACATTAAGTTCTAGTCTCTTAGCAAGTTTTATGATTATAATACATTATTGTTGACTATGTTTGCTACCCTGTACATTAGATCTCTAGGACTTATTTACCTCTAGTTGCAAGTTTTTACCCTTAAACAATATCCATCCTATCCTCCCAACCCCCAACCCCTGGTAACCACACCATTGGTGGCTACATGAGATTGGCTTTTTAAGAACATTATTTAATTTCATATTGATGTATAATTTGCATGTAACATTATATTAGTTTCAGATGGAGAACATAATCACTTGATATTTGTATCTACTTTGAAGTGATCATAAGTCTAGATAATATCCATCACCGCATACAGTTAAAAATTTTTTTCTTGTGATGAGAACTTTTAACATCTACTCTCAGCAATGTTCAAATATGCAATATAGTATTACTAACAATAGTCACCATGCTCTATATTACATCCTCAGAACTTATTTATTTTATAACTGGAAGTTTGTACCTTTTGATCCCCTTCATCCATTTCACCCACTCCACACCTGACTCTGGCACCTGCCACATGTTCTCAGTATCTGTGAGCTCAGGTTTTTTATTTGCTTTTGTTTTTTGGATTCCACATATAAGGTGAGATCCTATGGTATTTGTCTCTGTCTGACTTATTTCACTTGGCATAATGCCCTCAGGGTCCATACACGTTGTTGCAAATGGCAGGATTTCCTTCTTTTTTATGGCTGAATAATTTCCCATTTTATATATGTGGGAAATTATATATATATCTATGCATATATATATTGAACATATACACATACACACAGTCAGACCTCCATATCTGCAGATTCTGCATGCATGAATTCAACTGAGACAGAAAAAATATTTTTTTAATTCTAGAAGGTTTAAAAAAGCAAAACTTGAATTTGCTGCATGCTGGCTGCTATTTACAAAGCATTTACATTGTGTTAGGTATTATAAGTAATCTAGAGATGATTTAAAGAATATGGGAGGATGTACATGGGTTATAAGCAAATACTATGTCATTCTATATAAGGGGCTTGAGCATTGGAGCTTTTGGTATCCGTGGGGGGTCCAGAAACCAATCCCCCTCAGGTAAGAGGGATGACTGTACTACATTTTCTTTATCCATTCATCCATATTTCAGCTACTGTAAATAATGCTGCAGTGAGCATGGGGGTACGTGTATCTATTCAAGTTAGCATTTTCATTTCTTTTGGATAAATAACCAGAAGTGGAATTGCCGGATCATATGGTAGTTGTATTTTTAATCTTTCAAGGAACTTCCATACTGTTTTCTGTGGTGGGAATGTAAATTGGTGCAGCCATTAACAGTGCACAAGTTTTTCCTTTTCTTTACATTCTTGCCAACACTTGTCATTTCTTGTTTTTTGATAGTAGCCATTCTAACAAGAGTGAGGTGATATCTCATTGTGGTTTTGACTAGCATTTCCCTCATAATTGGTGATGAGCACCTTTTCATGTACCTGCTGGCCATCTATATGTCTGCTTTGGGTCTTTAAGATCCTCTGCCCAATAATTAATAGAATTTTTTATGTTTTTACTATTGAGTTTTTTATATATTTTGAGTGTTAACCCCTTATCAGATATATGATTTGCAAATATTATCTTTCATTTTATAGGTTGCCTTTTCATTTTGTTAATTGTTTCCTTTGATGTACAGAAGGAAGACTAAAGTCAAGGAGCTTACCACCTGTTTTCCTTTAGGAGTTTTATGATTTCGGTCTTACATTTAAGTCTTTAACTCATTTTGTGTTAATTTGGGGGGTATGCTGTAAGACAGTGGTCCAGTTTTATTCTTTTGCATGGAGCTGTCCAGTTTTCTCAACACTATTTATTGAAGAGACTGTCCTTTCCCTCACTGTATATTCTTGATTCCATTGTCCTAAATTAATTGGTCATATATACATGAGTTTATTTCTGGGCTCTCAGTTCTGTTCTGTTGATCTCTGGTTTTGGCATAAAGAGAGACACATACTGTTTTGATTATAGACCTTTGTGATATAGTTTGAAATCAGAGCACATGATGCCTCTAGCTTTGTTCTTCTTTCTCAATATTGCTTTGGCTATGTGGGGTGTGTGTGTGTGTGTGTGTGTGTGTGTGTGTTTTAGTTCCATACAAATTTTTGAATTGTTTTTTTCTATTTCTGTGAAAAATGCCATTAAAATTTTTATAGGGATTGTGTTGAATCTGTAGGTTGCTTTGGGTAGTATAGACATCTTAATCAATGAGCGTGGAATATCTTTCCATTTATTTGTGTCTTCTTCAGTTTCTTTCCTCAATGTCTTATAGTTTTCAGTATATAGGTCTTTCACCTCCTTAGTTAAATTTATTCCTAGTTATTTTATTATTTTTGATGCAATCGTAAATGGGATTATTTTCTTAATTTCTCTTATAGTTCATTATTAGCATATAGAATCTTGTATTAGTTCCAACAGGTATTCTGTGGTGTCTTTAAGTTTTTCTATATATAATATGTCATCTGAAAATAGTGACACTTTAACTTCTTCCTTTCCAATTTGGATGTCTTTTATTTATTTTTCTTGCCTAATTGCTGCGGCTAGAACTTCCAATACTACACTGAACAAAAGTGGGTATAGTGGGCATCCTTATATTGTTCCTGACCTTAGAAGAAAAGCTGTCAGGTTTTCTCTGTTGAATATGACGTTAGTTGTGGGCTTGTCATTTATGGCCTTCATTATGTTGAGGTATGTTTCCTCTATACCCACTTTGTTGAGAGTTTTTATCATAAATAGATGTTGAATTTTGTCAAATGTTTTTCTGTATCTATTGAAATGATCATATAATTTTTATCCTTCATATTGCAAATGTGATGTATTACATTGATTATATTATGTTGAGCCACCCTTGCATACCTGGAATAAAACCCATTTCATCATGGTGTATGATCCTTGTAATGTATTGTTGAAGTTGGTTTACTGATATTTTGTTGAAGATTATTGTATCTTTGTTCATCAGGGATATTGGCCTGTAATTATTTTTTCTTCTTGTGTCCTTGTCTTGTTTTGGTATCACGGTAATGCTGGCTTTGTAAATGAGTTTCGAAGTGTTTCTTATTCTCGTTTTGGAAGAGCCTGAGAAGGATTGCTGTTAATTTTTCTTTAAATGTTTGGTATAATTCATAAGTTAACTCATGTGGTCCTGGACTTTTGTTTTTTGAGAGGTTTTTGATTAGTGATTCAATCTCCTTACTAGTAAGCAGTCTGTTCAGATTTCCTACTTCTTCATTTAGTCTTGCTAAGTCATATGTCTCTAGGAATCTATCAATTTATTCTAGGTTATCTAAGTTGTTGACATATATAATTGTTCATAGCAGTTTGATGATCCTTTGTATTTCTGTGGTATCAGCTGTAACATGTCCTGTTTCACTTCTGATTTTGAGTCTTCACTCTTTTTAACTTAGTGAGTCTAGCTAAAGGTTGTCAATTTTTTCTTTTAAAAAAATCAGCTCTTAGTTTCATTAATCTTTTCTATTTCCTTTATCATCTCTATTTTATTTTTTTCTAGTTCCTTGAGATATAAAGTTAGGTTGTTTATTTGAGATCTTTCTTGTTTCTTGATGTGTAAGCATCTATTGCTGTGAACTTCCCTCTTAGAAATGCTTTTGCTGCATCCCATAAGTTTTAGTTTGTTGTATTTCCATTTTCATTCACCTCAAGGTATTTTATTTTTATTTTTTTGCATTATGCGGGCCTCTCACTGTTGCAGCCTCTCCCGTTGCGGAGCACAGGCTCCGGATGTGCAGACTCAGCGGCCATGGCTCACGGGCCCAGCCGCTCCGCGGCATGTGGGATCTTCCCAGACTGGGGCACGAACCAGTGTCCCCTGCATCAGCAGGTGGACTCTCAACCACTGCGCCACCAGGGAAGCCCCGGTTTTTTTTTTTTTTTCTTTCTGTCTGGATGATCTATCCATCGATGAAACCAAGTTATTAAAATCTCCTATTATTATTATTACATTGCTATCTATTTCTCCCTTCATGTCTGTCAATAAATGTAAAATATATGCTCCTATGTTGAGTGCATAAATATTTACAAATGTTATATCCTCTTGTTGGATTGATCCCTTTATCATTATGTAATTCCTTTTTTGTCTTTTATTACAGTCTTTGTCTTAAACTTTATTTTGTCTGATATAACTACCCCAGTTCTTTTGGTTCCCATTGCATGAAATATCTTTTTCCATCCCATCACTTTCAGTCTGTGTGTGTTCTTACTTCTGAAATGAGTCTCTTGTAGGCAGCATATATTGAGTCTTGGGTTTTTTGTTTGTTTTGTTTTTGTCTTTTTGTCCATTCAGCCACTCTGTTTTATGATTGGAGAATTCAATCCATTTACATTTAATTATTGATAGGTATGTACTTATTTCCGTTTTGTTAATTGTTGTGTGACTGTTTTGCAGTGTTTCTGTTCCTTTCTTCTCTTGCTTTCTTTTGTGGTCGATGATTTTTCTGTGGTGGTATGCTTAGATTCTCTTTTCTCTTTTGTGTATTTACTATATGTTTTTGCTTTGTGGCTACTGTGATGCTTATAAATAACAACTTACAACAGTCTATTTTAAGCTGATAACAACTTAAGTTTGAACACACTCTGGAAGTCTACATTCTTATTCTATGCCCCTCCCCCCCATCATTTTATGTTTTGATGTCACATTTTACATTTTTTATCTTGTTTCCCTTTAAAAAGTATTGTAGTTATAGTAATTTTCACTACTTTTGTATTTTAACCTTCACAGTAGCTTTATTAGTAACTAATCTACCACCTTTACAATGTTAGATTTTCTGAATATTATGGTATATTTACCTATACCAGTGAAATTTATACTTTCGTATATTTTCCTGTTGCTCATTAGCACCATTTTGTTTCATCTTAATGAAGTCCCTTTAACATTACTCATAAGGCCAGTTTAGTAATGATAAATTCCTTTAGCTTTTGCTTTTGTGGAGCCAAGTAGAGTATTACTGGTTGGCAGTTATTTTTCTTTCACACCTGAATATATTGTGCCACTCTTTTCTGGCCTGCAGTTTCTATTAAAAGCTACTGATGGTCTTACGGGGGTTCCCTTGAATATAACAAGTTGTTTTTCTCTTCCCGTTTTTAAGACTCTATCTTTGTTTAATTTTGATACTTTAATTATACTGCATCTTGGTGTTGCTCTTTTGGGTTCATCTTTTTTGGAACTCTCTGGGCTTCCTAGATCTAGATTTCTGTTTCCTTTTCCAGGTGTGGGAAGTTTTCAGCCATTATTTCTTCAAATAAGTTTTCTTCCCCCTTTTCTCTCCCCTTCTTCTGGGACCCCTATAATGTAAAGACTGGTCTGATTGATATTGTCCCATAAGTCCCTTAAGCTATCTTAACTTTTTTTCTTTTCTGCTTTGCTTGGGTAAGTTCCACTTTCCTGTCTTTGAGTTTATTGATTCTTTCTTCTTCATCTAGTCTGCTGTTGAACCCCTCTACCTCTAGTGTATTTTTCAGTCCAGTTATTATATTCTTCAGCCCCATGATTTCTATTTGATACTATGATATATTTTATTTTAATGATTTTTTCTTCAGCTAAGACAGCAAAAGATTTGATTTATTGTACATGTGTTATATGCAGCCACAACTGAGAACAGAACTAGTCCAGAATGTCACAGGTCCAGGGCAAAGGACCAAAAGGGACAATTTTGATATGAGCAAGGTGGGTCTCTCAGAGGTGGGAGAGGCGACCAGAATGGCCACAGATGTTCTAAATCCATTGAGACAAGTTCTAGACAGTAGGTATGCAGTCCAACAATTTGTACCAGCATCCCTGGCCTCTGGCTGCCCTTGTTTCTGCTCCTGTGGCTTCCGTGGGGGTACAAGTTTACTTGGCCCTCTGTCTCATCTTTCTTCTTTTGTGCTTCAGCCTGCACATTTGCTTCTTCCTCCACTTCACTCTAATGGTGTGGAGGTTTCTCAGAAGATGGCGCTAGGGCCAAGAGCTATATTTTTTTATCTCTGTTGACATTCTCACTGTGTTCATCCATTCTTCTCCAGAATTTGGTGAGCACTTTTATGACCATTATTTTGAACTCTTTATAAGATAAATCACTTATTCTTATCTCATTAATGGATTTTTCTGAGGTTTTATCTTGTTCTTTCTTTTGGAACATATTCCCGTTTCTTCATTTTCCTCGACACTCTGTGTTAGTTTCTATGTATTAGATAAAACAGCCACCTCTTCTTGTCTTGAGGAAGCAGTCTTGTGTAGGAGATGAGCCTTATCATTCAACCTTGCCCTATCTTTTATTTGTCTCTCAAACTTTTGTGATTATCCAAGGAGCCTGTTTTATTTTTCGCAGCTCCCAGTAGTTGAGGGTATGTCAAGACCTGTCAGTACTCCAAAGGGAAAGATCTCATTCAGTACCTAGATTCAGGCTGATTGAAAGCTAGACCCCCAGGCAGCAGCTTTTAAAGTATGCAGATATATACAGACCTGTGGAACTGCAAGCATAAGTCCTGCTGGCCACCAGATCCAGGTGATCTTGAGATGTTCCCTGGGTGGGAGTCACAAAAATTGAGGCAACAGATGAGTATACTATTAGGTTGGCCAAAAAGTTCATTCGGGTTTTTCTGTAACATCTGATGGAAAAACCCAAACGAACATTTTGACCAACCCAATAGTTCCTTTCAGGAGATACTGGTGACATGGAGCAAGGTAAAAAGAATGGAAAATGTTATCCACTGGCCTCCATCCCTGGAGCTGAGCAGGCTCCTAGATGTGTCAAACCAGAAGCCTGCTCATCAGGTTGAAGCTCCAGAATAAGCAAACTGGTCTGTCTCACAGAAAGTGTGTGCGTGTGGGGGGGTGTTTCAGTCCACTTGTCTGAACAGTGCCCTGGGTATGGTAGCCAGCCAAGATCTGTGTCTCCATTTGTTTCAGTCCCATAGGACTCAGGAACACAAGCCCTGCTGGCCATCAGAGCTAGGCAATCAAGTGGCATCCCCTAGGCAACAGCCACAAAAACCAGGGCACCAGATATGTGTACAGGCTCCTCTCCAGGAGACACGGGCACTCTGGAGCATAGCAGAGGGAGAGCATGAAGATAGTGCCCACACTTGGGGTCTCTGGAGAGGAGTACAGTGGACCCTCACATGTGTGTTTAATTAGAAGCCTGCCCTTTAGGCCACAGCTATGAAGATAAACCAGTAGGCTTCTTTCACAGTAGGACTGGGTGCCTCAGTCTGGTGCTTCTTGTGCTCTGGGGGTGTTAGCCAGTTAAGAACACTTTCTCCATTGGTTACATGCCTATGAGACCTGCCAGTGTAAGCCTGATTGGTCACCAAAGCCAGTCAATCTCAAAGGTATCCCTGGTGGCAGCCACAAAAATCAGTGTTAGAGGAGGGTACAAGCTCCTTTCCCAGATACCAGCAAGCTGACATGAGGCAGAGGGAGAGAGCAAAGATAGCACCCATGAGCATCCATCTCCAGAGGGTACCCCAGCAGGTCCCTAGATGTGTGTTAAATCAGGTGCCTGCCCCTTAAGTCAGTGCTTTAAGGTAAGCAAATAAACCTTTATCACAGGACATCTCAGTGCCTCTCAATTGGCTCCCTCTGTGCTGGTCCTTGCGGTGGGTGAGTCTGAGCACACAAGCCCTTTAGGAGTCATTTCTCAGTTCACTGTATCCTTGTATTTATTATGGACGTGAACCCCATTGGTTTTTCAAAGCTAGATGTTTGGGGGGCTTGTCTATAAAGTGCAGGTCTTAAAAGTTGAGGTGTCTGATACAGGGTTCAAACCCTTCATTCTTCAAGAAGCAGCTCCAGATTTTGGGTTTCCTCCAAATTCAGGGTTCTCTGTGCCAGGGGTGGGGTTTATGGTAACATTGTGTCTCAACCTCTCCTACATGCTTCAGTATGGGTTTTTTTCTCATTTGTCTGATGTGTAGGAGTTGCTCAGCCTAGTTTTGGGTAATTTCCCAGAGGAAATTGTTCCATTTGTAGCTGTAGATTTGGTATATCCATAGGATAAGGTGAATTCAGGATCTTCCTACATTGCCATCTTGAACTGGAACCCTATGAGTTTGGCTTTTGTAGATTCCACATATAAGTGAGATCATATAGTATTTGTCTTTCTCTGACTTACCTCACTTAGCATAATGTCCTCAAGGCCCATATATGTTACAAATTGTAGGGTTTCCTTTTTTAAAAAAGGCTGAATAATATTCCATTGTATATATGCCACATTTTCTTTATCCATTCATCTGTTGATGGACATTTAGGTTGTTTCCATATCTTGACTATTGTGAATAAGGCTGTAATAAACATGGGAGTGCATATATCTTTTCAATATCCTGTTTTCATTTCCTTTGGGTATATACTCAGAAGTGGAATTGCTGGGTCATAGGGTTTTTGTCTTGAAAGGATGTTGTATTTTGTCAAGTGTTTTTTCTGTATCTATTGGGATGAACATGTGATTTTTATCTTTCATTCCCTTAATATGATGTATTACTTATTGTTTTACCTATGTTGAACCATTCTTGCCTCTCAGTGATAAATCCTACTTGCTCATCTTGTGTAATTCTTTTAATATGTTCTTGAATTCAGTTTGCTGAATATTTTGTTGAGAATGTTTGCATCTATATTTATCAGGGATATTGACCTAATTTTCTTGTAGTGTCCTTATCTGGCTTTGGTGTCAGGGTAATGTTGGCCTTGTAGAATGAGTTTGGAAGTATTCCCTCCTCTTCAATGTTTTGGAAGAGTTTGAAAAACATTGGCATTAATTCTTCTTTAAATGTTTGGTAGAATTTGCCAGTGAAGCTGTCTAGTTCTGGGGTTTTCTGTGTTGGGAGGTTTTGATAATTGATTCAGTCTCTTCACTCATTATTGGTCTGTTCAGATTTTCTATTTCTTCCTGATTCAGTCTTGGTAGGTTGTGTGTTTATAGAAATTTATCCATTTCTTCTAGGTTACCTAACTTGTTGGCATATAATTTTTCATAGTAGTCTCTTATGATCCTGTGTATGTCTGTAGCAATCAGTTGTAATGTCTCCTCTTTCATTTCTAATTTTATTTGAGTCTGCTCTCATGTTCTTATTCTAGCTGGAGTTGTTGATTTTGTTTATCTTTCTAAAAAACCAGCACTTAGTTGTGTTGATCCTTTCTATTTTTATCTGGTCTCTATTTCACTTATTACCACTCTGATATTATTATTTCCTTCCTTTTGCTTATTTCAGGCTTAATTTGTTCTTCTGAAGTTGTTCCTTAAGTTGTCAAGTTAGGTTGTTTATTGGAGATCTTTCTAATTTATTAATATATGCATTTATGGCTTTAAACATTCCTCTCAGAACTATTGCAGCACAGGATGATATGCTGTGTTTTCATTTTAAGATAATTTTTTATTTCCTTTTTGATTTCTTCTTTGACTCCTTGATTATTCAGAAATATGTTGTTTACTTTCCACATGTTGATTTTCCAGCTTTCCTCTTGTTTTTAGTTTACTGTTGTGATCACAAAAGATAGATGATTTAGATCTTCTCAAGTTTATAAAGACTTGTTTTGTGGCCTAATATATGATCTCTCCTGGAGAATGTTCCATGTGCACTTACAACAAAATGTATTCTCATGCTGTTGGATGAAATGTTCTATATGTCTGTTAATCAATTTGGTTGAAAGTATGGTTCCAGTGTTTTCTTAATATTTGTGGGGATGATCTATCAACTGCTGATGGTGGGGTATTGAAGTCCCCTATTATTGTATTGCTGTCTATTTCTCCCTTCAGATCTGTTAGTATTTGCTTAATATATATAAGGTGCTCCAATGTTGGGTGCATATAGTTTTATGATTATTATATCTTCTTGATGTATTGACCACTTTATCATCATATAATGACCATTTTTGTCTCATTACTGGCTTTGGCTTAAAGTCTATTTTGTCTGATATAAGTATGATTGCCCTTGCTTTCTTTTGGTCTCCACTTACATGGATATATCTTTTTCCATCCCTTCAACTTTGAGCCTATGTGTCTTTAGGGCTGAGATGAGTCTCTTTCAGGCAGTACATACATTTGGGTCTTTTTTTTTTTTTTTTAATCCATCCAGCCATTTGGTCTTTTGATTGGTGAATTCAATGCATTTACATTTAGAGTGATTATTGATATGTAAGGACCTACTACTGCCATCTTATTGTTAGACTTCTGGTTGTTTTGTATCTCCATTGTTTATTTTTCCCTCCCTTTCTGCCTAACTTTGTCAGTCTTCCATGGTGGTATGCTCTGCCTCCTCTCCCCTGCTTTTGTTTCCTGAATCTACTCTAGATTTTTTGCTTTGTGTTTACCATAAAGCTTACTTAAACCAACTCATGGATAAAACAGTCCTTTTTATGCTGATAGCAACTTATCTTCATATGCCTTCATATATGACATATAAGTCTTCATATATAAGCCTTTATATATAAGGTTCTACCCTTTTGTTCCTCCCCTTTTATATTTTTGATAATTTACCTCTTTTATGCTATGTATTCATTAACAAATGATAGTAGCTATTTTTTAATACTCTTTTCCTTTAACCTTTATACTATAAATGGTTAACACACCATTTTAATGAGTTAGTTTTCTATTTTTCACCTTTCCCAGAGTATTGTATACTTTCATGTTTTCATGTCTCTAATTAGCATGTTAATTTCAACTTAAAAAACTCCTTTGAGCATTTCTTGCAAGGCAGGTCTAGTGGTGGTGAATTCCCTCAGCTTTTGTTTGTCTGAGAGAGTATTTTTCCTTCATATCTGAAGGACAACTTTGCCTGATGTACTCTTGGCTGGTATTTTTTTATCTTTCAACACTTTGAATGTCATTTCACTCGCTCCTGGCCTGTAGAGTTTTTGCTGAGAAATCCACTGCTTGCCTAATGGGGGTTCCTTTGTAGGTTATATGTTTTTCTCCTCCTTGTCTGCCTTTAAGATTATCATTGGTTTTTAACAGTTTCTTTATGTGTGTTGGAGAAGGTCTTTTTGCATTGAAGTAATAGGCTGTTCTATTAGCTTTATGGTATGTATGTCCAGGTTCTGGGAAGTTCTCAGATTTTCTTTAAATAATGTCTTATCTCTCTCTTCTCTTTCTGGTACACCAATTAATCTTGTCTTTCATATTGAATTCAATTAACTCTCACAAGGTTTTTTCACTCTTTTTAGATCTTAGTTCTCTTTCCTCTTCTGAATTATTTCTATATTCTTATTCTCCAAGTCATTTTTTCTCTTTTCCATCTGTCTGTCCTGTTACTGATGCTCTCTATTGCATTCTTCACCTATTTAATTCTTCAGCTCCAGAATTTGGTTCTTTTTCATAATTTAAATCTCTTTGTTAAAGAATTCCTTCCATAACGGAACTACTTTGCTGTGCATCTGAAACTAACACATTGTAGATCAACTATACCCCAATATAAAATAAAAATTAATTTAAAAAAACCTTCTGTTCATTTTATTCCCTAGTTCATTGAATTATCTGAGTATTCTTGTAGCTCAGTGAATTTCTTCATCAAAGCTATTTTGAATTCTTTATCAGTTAGATTGCAATCTACTGTGCCTTGTGTTCAGTTGGTGGAGAATTATTTTTCTTTTTGTGATACCATCCATGTTTGTAGGTACGAACTCCTGCTTTCACATTTGAAGCAGTAGTCACCTTAACTAAGGTTTTATGTCCTCTTTGGTTCTTACAGTTCAACAGGCTGGCTATTGGAATCCTTTCTTTTGTATTTCAGACTGTGGTTCTAAAGCTCAAGTTTGTGGCTTTCTCCCTTGCTCACCAAGCTTGACCTGTTATCTGGGCATCCCCTGTGTCTACTGGAGCTAGCTCTTGGGATGCATTCAGGAGTGTGCACAAGGAATTGGCAGTAGAGTGGGTGGAGGTGAGTCTGGCACTTGAGGCAATGGTGGTGCCCACAGCCCGGTGGGGGGATCCTTGAGTGGAGTACTCCCAGAGGTTTGTTGGTGGACTTCCTGTTAAAGACCTGAAGCAGACACCAGGAAATGCATTTAATGCCCTTTGATATCCTTACCTTTCTCTTTCCTCTCCAGTCATGGATGTCTGTTCTCAGAAAACTTGGTGCTGCTGGACAGAGATGGGTTTCTCCAGCCACTCTGCACAACTGTGGTAGTCAGGCATTCATTCACCACTTTTGCTCTCCACCTACCTTCTCCATGCGCGAGGTCCCCACTTTCTACTTCCTCTACCTTAGAGGTTGCCACTGCTGCCACCAAAAGCCCAGCCCCTTGCAGTGCACTCTTGGGCAAGGTGGCTGCCTGTGAGTTCTTCCCTCCTCTCTGCATCCAAACTCATCTCTGTGTCTATGCTGTTCTGACGGCGTGCTGGAATCTCCCGAGGCAGACTGGACTGCCACCAATTCTCTCACCTGTGAATATCTGCCCAGTTTTGCACTCTCCAGGCTTTCCCCCCGCCCCCCATCATGGCAAGTGGTGGTGGGTAGGGCAGGTTCATCAAACCCCATAGATCCACAGCCCTTACTACGGACCTGTTATTTTTGCACAGGTGGGCTGGTGTGTCCCTTGGTGTAATGTGCAGAGGCACTTCTGTTCTGTTATGGAGGTCTAGTTAGTTGTTATTATAAAAGGAGAGAGAAAAGAATGACTTAGACTGCCATGATTCTGACATCACTTCAGTGATCTGAGATCAGGTGAAACCTAAGTTTAAATGATGACCAAAAAAATCTGTCTTTACAAATTGTTATCTATTAATATAATTGGTAAAGAAAATACAAAGAATTACTGTTGAAGTTTTTTCACCTTAAAGGATTAGCAAGAGAAATAAAAATTAAACCAAAACAAAATGAAAGTTAATAGCACAGACTCGAGTCAGAAAGCCTGGAGTTCTAGATTTGGCTTTGCCACTCACTGGCAGTACGTTACTTAAATAAACATACCTAATTTGTTGGAAATTTCTTCTTTAGCAGCAGCCAGTGGCATTTTATCTATTTGCTAATAACTGTTGAGAAAAGGTTGACATCTTCCTAATTGGCACGGAAGTACAATACAGGGTCAGAAGTTTATTCCACAAATTTTATAAAAACTCAGGATAATTAAAAGGTTTTGGTTAAGTCCATTTACAATTCCAAGGGAACCTAGAATGAGAATATGAACAAGCTCAGAAAAATGATCACAGGGTTGATAAAGGAAATGTCTGCTATTCCCAGGCAGTCCAACATGCTCCGAAGAAAGGAAAATATTCTGATTTAGAATTTTAGGCTCAGCTTGGTCAAAGACCTCTTTTTTAACTTTCTAAATAATGACTTTCTCTTTCCATTTTTTTGACTGCCCTAAAATGTGAAAACAAAAAAGCACCTTTATGTTTTGGCTTACTCTCTCATGCGCTTTGATATACCTGCATCATCCCATCTCCCACGCCCAGGCTGAAGGTAGCCCGAGCATCTGAGATTTTATGGAACTTTACTTTTTCGTAGTTCATAGGCAGTTTACACAGAAGTTGAGAGCATGAACTGTAGGTCTGGATTCTAATCCTAGCTTCACTACAACTTCCTATGTGACTTTGGGCAAGTCACAAAACTTCTTGAAGCTTTAGTTTCCTCATCTGTAGAATGAGAATATGATTGGATCAAACTTATAGGATGGTAATAAGAATTAGATATAGTGCATGTGAAGAGTTCACTTGATAAGTGAACATGTAGCACATGCTCAATATTCAAAAGCAAGCTTTTCAATGTTTAAAGAAATTCTGAGTTTCAAACAATGACCCACCCATCTTAAGAATCCCTGCTCTACAGAGGTGCCCATAACCGCTGTCTCTTAGTGCACATGATCTCCATTCCTCAGACACTTATTTCACGATTTTTGTTGCTGCCCATAATTATGGTGCCACCAAATTATCATTGTATCATAATTGGCACTGTAAATAATCACCAACATTTGCAAATGATTACTTACAAAAAATGAGATTTAACAAGGTTAAAAATTGAAAGGATGTGTTTAGCATACAATTTAGCATCTGAGTCATTTTTTTACATCACTATAACTTTTTATGCTATTACAAGAAAATGGTCAAAATGTCAATAGTTTGGGAAATATTAACTTTCTGGATGTCAGTCTGGCATGTTTACTTAGCAATTTGAAAATCAAAATATTCCAAGTACCACATTTTACTTGGGGCTGGGGGTACACAGAAACAGAACCCCATCACCAATCACAAATCCATCTGCTCGTGTTTACCTTATCAACTGTTATTACTTATTTTGTGGATCTAAAACAGATTCTTGATTTCCAATGTAAAGAGCTTTTTTCTCTACAGAGAGAATGTTAGTTTAGGCTAATGAATAACCTGTTTCACGTTTTCTGGGGAATATGTCAGTAACGACGTCAGTAAATAAATTGCATGTTTTTCTGCCTTTGCAGATAAACAATACCCACCCCCCCAAAAAAAACTTGTAATTGTGGACAGATAAAAAGGTAAATAAGGTAACATGTAAAATTTGAAATAGTTACCTTCTTATTCTGCCACGTCTACACATAGTACTTGCAACCAGGTGGCTGAGAAGACATGGCAACATCCAAGATGTAGCAAAGTAACTAAAAAACCCTTCAACTTAACTAGTTAGATTGTCTAATTGAAGATATGTTATATTCACAGAAGAGAGTCAATGTGAAGCCTAGAAAAAGGGAGGCCAGAACTCATCAGTGTAGCACTGGTCTCCAGCAAAGCTGCATGCGTCAGACCATCCCGGCTGGTTAGAGCTGGCCAGCTCTACCTACTTTGCTTCCAACTTGAACCAAACTTCTGATTTTGTTTCCACGAGAGCTGGTCTTACAGGGAGAATGCACTTATTAAGCACAACTATCCAGGTCCTCCTCTTCAGTCATTTACTCACTGCAAATGAATAGGGACCGTGGTTTTACATCAAAAGTAAGAAAATTTCAAAGTACTCTCCAAAATGTCACTCATTCACTTGTGATCCATTAGTCTGATTGATAGGAGAGAAGTAAGTATAATCAAAGGTAGCATCCTGTAAACAAGACACATTACTTTAGCTTGTTTTATCCATGTAAGTCTTACTGTACATGAACTGGAGAAAAGGAGATTCTAGGCTAAACAAGCAGTTTCCAAATAGCCATTATATATCTATTACCCACAGAAAAATGTAATCAGTTTAGTTTATCTCAGACCTTCCAATAGAAGCAGCTGTACGTATGCCTTACGTACAGTACAGTAGTGTCAGCTGCCTTCTTCTGCTTCACTTCAAATCCTGCATGAAGTTAGGTGCTTTAAAATAACTACTGTTGATGATGAGCCATACATTTATCAGACACTAGTCCTCATTAATTGTGGAGATTGTTTTGTGAAGTCTTGCTAACACTGAATTAGTTAATACTGAATCACTGCTCCTAGGGGAAATAACAGGGTTAGATACCTGTGAGCCGGCACAAGAATGACCTTGAAAAGGATACTTGTTTATGAGAGCTGAAACAAGAAGGCAGACTTTTTGACCTCAGCTGGGAACATGTGCATTTCAGGTGACTCAAAATTTGATGCTCTGTGCATGTCTGCAAATGACTGAAATCTATTGTTTGCACAAGTAGATTTTTGGGGTTACAAGTAACTTTTAGTGAATTTGCAAATACAGAATCATCAAATAGTGAAGACTTTTTTTGATGTCAATTCCTGCAAGTAGATCACAGACAACTACTTGAGTTTTGCTGCCTCCTCTAAGAAAATAGACATTTCAAAAATAGAGTTATCTTCCTATCACACAAGAAATACCGAATTCCAGCTATCCAATGTATAAAGCAAGCTACTGTCTGTGCAAACCCTATCTGTAACTCTAGATTTGGAATGGATTCCAACTGTGAGAACTTTAGCTTGAGACATCTTAGAAGTTGCTCCTTTAAAACCTATAGGCTTGAACCATTCTGTAGTCAAATTTTGAGAAACAGTATATATTCCTCTGCCTTCCTAAAGCACTGAGGAATGCTTTCATGACTCAAAGATTGTTTTCATCTCAAGAAACTGTCAGAATAGGACAATGGCCAGGCAAAATACAAAATCATCACTGTAATGCCTACTAGGTGCACTGATTTAAGCCATGGGATAGGAGGTGGGGTTTGGGTATATCCGGTTCCAAATGAAGCCAAGGTGAAAAGCATTCCAGGTACAGAAGCATCATAATGCTTCAACATGCAGGGAGGGCTGCCATTGTCACAGCCAAGGTTTTATTTGGATTTATTTATTTGCTCCCAAAGGCGAGAGAGCTAGAGTTGAGACCATTCTAGCACGGTGATGAGATAATCAGGTATGCAACTTAAAAAGCTAACTCTGCCAGCAGTATGTAGAGAATGGAATAGAGTTAAAACTAGGCCATCCTCTAAAGTGCACTGAAATGGCCAGGAATATCTGGTTTAATGCATATGTCCTGGGCCCCAATCCTGATCGTCTACATCTATTCTCTAGATGTAGAAGCCCTATATCTTCATTATTCACAAGTACTTTGGATGATAAGGTATTACATTGAGATAAGTCACAATCATCAAATTAAAAGACTTCTAAAAAGGCTTAAACAAACGAATCCTAAATTGTGTACACTTGATACGTCTAGTCTTCAGTGTAATTTTTCTGTTATCCATACCCTCCTATCCAACAAATACAGTAGTTGTTACTGTTTTATACCACATAAATGAGTTTAAGCTAGTTATCTGCCAGCCTAGAAACCTTAACATAGATAGTCATATACTGGCATCATCTCTAAAGATGTTAAGGTCATTTAACAAATAAAATATATGCCTTGATTCAAGAACTCACATGGAAATCTAAATTCATAAACTGCATTACAGACATTGTCTTATGCCTCTTTTCCATAAAACTAAGAACCTCTGAAGTACTTTCTCATGAAAGAGGTTCTTACACCAATTCCAGCTTATCACCTATTTACCCAAGCCAATTACAAAGAGAAATAAAATAGCGTAACATCACTGTGCACTGTTTAAGGAATTTTTATTAAAGCAAGAATTTTATAATCCAAATTATGTTTCCTTGCTCAGTTATCAATTCTGTTATTTAAAACAGAAGTGACATTCTGAGCTATGCCACAGTAAATTACAAAATTAAAGAAAGGAATGCTTTAAATTTTTGTACTTTGCTGAAAATTCTTTTTCCCAGGGTCTATAAAACATTAATTTGTTTTTATATTTTACTATTTTTTTGGGGTTTTTTTTTTGTTTTGTTTTTAAATCAATACGTAATCTAGGACTAGCATTATGTTTGCTAGACCTGGCATTTGCTCGGTACATAGGTTCAAAGTTTCCTTTCCTTTTTTTATTTATTTTATATTTTGCAATGTTTTTTTTCCGTAATATTTAAGTTTTTCGATGTTTAGGTATTTTTCTTCGGTGAAGCACGACTTTCTTTTCATGGTCCCTGATCATCTGTAAATGTGGGGGGAAAAAAGATTATAATCATCAAATTTAAGAGACAGAATTTAATGATTCCAACCACTAAAAAGAAAGCATCTTTACCTAAGTGGCAGAGGTGCTAACTATAGCTATAATGGCAGTCGTATTACAATATATAAATGTATCCAATTAACATGTTACACACCTTAAATTTACAGTGTTATATGTCAAATATTTTAACAAAACAAGAAAAATAACAGGACCAATACTGACACTTGTTAGTATTAAAGCCCTTGGCCCAATTCAGCCTGTTTACAGGCTGCTTCTGTGAAGCTCTGCTGGACCACAGCCATACCCGCTGGCTCAGATGTTGTCTGTGGCTGTTCTCTCACTAAAGGTGGAGCAGAGCAGCTTCAACATGTAACACGGCCCCCAAAGCCCAACTATTTCCTGTTTTACAGAAAAGTTTTGCCCACCCCTGGCTCTGGCTACACAGCTACATCACCCCATTTCTTGGGGCTAACAAAAGGCAACAGCAGAGGCCAAAAGGCAACTGTCATCGCTGCCACCCAAGAAAATGTATTAAGCTATGAAAAGTCCTCCAAGAATAGCTATACAGGGCCAACCCCTGTTACAGCCATTTAATACAAATTACTATACAAAATGCTTGAAAGGGCTCCGATCTTAAAAATTCAAGTCAATACCAGGGTAACAGGTAAGTTTCCTTTAATTCCTCTGTATCTCTAGTTCTCTCTGAAAAATTTGCAATGCATTTGAACTAATGGTAAAATGAGTTTTTACTATGTTTCAAAATATGCTCAAACTGTTAAAATAAAATAAGAAACAAACATAGGGGGCAGGCTCACTTTAAACAGCTGGAACCCCAGTGGCACTGTTAACTGCTTTCTGGGCAGCCTCTTTTGCTTGGTGGGCTTGTAGTACAGCTACAGCTTCATCAACCTGAAAAAAAGAAAAACTGGTTCTAAAAAATAATAATTAGACGATAATTTCAAATTGACAACACACACGTCCAACAAAGGCAAATTCCTTTCCTCAGATGAAAGTGGAAACAACTGTTATTGAAAAACATCCCAACTATATCTGTATCTTTTGGGTTCTATTCCACCACTGTTCTAGAATTATGAACCTCTTGCACTTCTTAACTCTCTCCCCACCAAAAATCCCCCAAAGTTGAGGAATATCAGCAAACATCCCTTTCTCCAATAAAGATGCAGCACAGTTAAGAGAGCACTGTAACGCTGGAGTTACAGTGACTGGATTTGAAACCAAGCTCTGCCATTCACTAGCTGCTTTGTGAGCACTGGAATTACTTAACCTCTCTATGCTTCAGTTTTTCCCCGTGTATAAAATGGGGATAACAGCACCATAGGTTATTATTAGGATTTTCAATTAATATTTATAAAACTCTTAGAACTGTGCATGACTTGTATAAAGCACTTATAAATGTCCTAGAAATATTAAGTTCCTACAAAACATCCTGGAATATGTACTATAAGAAGCTACTAGATAAATGATAAAATTTAAATTACTTTAGAACGGAGAGACTCTGGAGACTCAAGCATATGAAGAAGTTCTGAATTATCAATCTCCAACAACATGCCAGTGATTTTACCAGCAAGAGTAGGGTGCATGGCTTGAATTAGAGGAAAGAGCCGTTCACCTAGGAACAAAAACATTCAAACACTCCTTCAATCAAAAAAACAAAAAAAATTTAAGGCATCTACCATATTAAAACTGGGGTTTAAGAACCTTTTGTATACAGCAAATAAATGCTAACCCATAATCCACCATTTCAGTATCTTTCATGAGAAGATTGCTATAAAACGGATTAAGATCTACCACAAGGCAATTAATTCTTGGCAGTTGTCAGTTTGCCAAAAAAAAAGATGAACTGAAGCTATGTTTACTATTAAAGTGTTAAATCTGTGCTCAGGCAAAATCAAAGTGGTTTTACTCATTTGGTTCAAATTCCTTCTTCCAAAAATGTGGCAGGGTACACGGCAAGCAATGCCCTATTACGCTGTCCACCAAAGGCAACATTTTAATAGCTTTTCCAGGCAGACAAACTGTGCCATCATAACCATTCATGCCAATTCACATCCTGCCACCCTAGCTGTCATTTATTAGGTACAGAGGAGGTCTAAATGTCTTCCTATTTTCTAGTGTCTCTGTAACTGACTAGGTGGGACAAAGGTACTTACCCAACATTTGCTTCTGTTCTTGAGGGGGGGCAGATGCCAACATGGAAGCAGTCAAAGGCTCCTGACCTTGAACATGAACAGCAGGCTAGAAAGAGAACGGGAAACTTCCTAAGTTTAAAAAGTACAGAAGTAATGGCAAGTACAAATACAGCCATCACTGGAAATTAACTGGATAAAGACTGTAATCTAAACATAAATAGAAGCTGATCGATTCAGAAATACAGCCTAAGGTAGCCATATTAACACCTAAGTGCTCAAGTATTCTAAGCACAGGGGATGTTCAATTTTCTTTCTTATCTGGAGTATTCTTTGGAATCATACTTCTACTATGATCAACGACGATTTTGGTCCTAGGGTCAAAAAAAAAAGGTAAGCCAAATCTCATAAACTAAACTTTATTTCACCCTTTCTTACAACTATGCCAGACAAAACTCTCATATCACATATGTAATTCAGGATGAGGGACTGCTGAATGCTTGTCTAGTTCCTAGAGTACAGCACATAGAAGACACTTTTACATACTATCAATTAGTGGCACCTCAACAAGATGTTCTACATAGCTTAAGCTCTCATTTATCATACAGTTGTCTTCACTGTCTTTGACTGAGATCAAGGACTGTCATCTTTATAAAGAAATCATTAAATCCACACCTGCTGCATGGTAACTTGTGGCTGTGCGTTAAGATGTTGTTGAGGATTGCGAACTCCAGCAGCGTATTTATACTGTGGAACGGTGCGAACAGCAGGAGTAGCTGCAGCTGCAGCAGCTGCAGGACGTGGACCCATTGTCTGTGTTGATGTGTTAGCTAAAAAAATACAAAGATTTTCGTATTTATCTTGCTATTTCAAATTGGAGACCAACTTTTACAGGAAGGGTTAAGACTCACCAACACGCTGTGTCGACATGACTCGTGGAACCTGTGAAGAAGCTGGTCTCATAGTACTAAATGGTGGTCTAGGAGCGGCTGGGCGGATAGCACCGGGCATATTTTGGAATGCTATGTTTAAAGATACGAACACACATTAACTGGGAAAAACTCACCAACTGTTCATGCCGCTTTTTCAGAGCTGAGGTTTACACAAAAGGCTATAGATGACCAAACATAAACAAACCATTTTTAAAAGCTTAGGATCCTATATGCCATTTCTCCAGACTTAATCATATCAGAGCATCAGTAAATAAAAAATTTTCATTCATACAAGGACAAGTACTTATTAATATCTGAATATGATACATGAATCTGATTCTAAGTGTTCCTGCAATACAGCACTATTCCACAGGACAAGGCTGAAAATGCCTAGACCCTAGTCCTCATACATGGAACAAGATCTTTTAAAACTACTGCCTAACCAAATATGAAATTGAGTTGGATGCATTCCCAAACTTGTCATAAAGGAAAATCAAAACAGCATAGATACTGCTGTCTTAAGGAATGGTGAAACATTTTACAATGTTTTTTTAAAAACAAAATGCTAGGATCCCCAAAATGAACACCCATAAAAATACACTATAAAAAGCAACAGCTAATATACCATTGGGATATAACAGCTAATTCGCCTCATTTATATTTTTAGTTCAAATACTTTGCAACCTTAAAAAAAAAAAAAAAAAAAAACTTACGATGAGGTCTGGCACCCTGAGCAGTCCAGCGAGGACTTGGTCTTAGTTGAGCAATTTGGCTAGGAGGATAGTATGCAGCACGGTTCTGAGTCTGTAAAAAGCAAGCAAATGTATCAGCTAAAGAAAAAAGCAAATAATGCAACTAGTTATGCACTCAAAACATTTAGCAGGTCCTCACACTCTAAGCATTTTTCAAATCCAATCATAATTAACATCTCTTCATCTTAGGGCTTTATTTTTTAGTGGGGCACAAAGATGACTGAAGAGGAAAACTTCATGAGGTTTTTGTTCTCTTCTAAAACCTACCTGTGGGATAGCTGCCATGAAGTAACCTGAAGGAGGTGCTGGCTGGTAGGGGTTGATTACAGGGTTGGGCACAGCTCTTACACTTGCCATTCTCTGCATATACTGGTTAGTGAGGTGAGCTTGGCGCTCTTCTTTGCGCTGAGCTAAAGCTACATACAATGGCTTGGTGGCCACAATTCTACCATTCATTTCTGTAACTGCTTTAGTGGCTTCTTCTGGGGAGGAGAAACACACAAATCCAAACCCTTTGCTGCGACCACCCTCCATCATAACCTATTAAAAGAAAATGGAAGAAACCACATGATTAATGCAATGGTAGGATGAGGCACAAAAAGCAGAGTATTAGCTATAGCCGCTGACTCACATTTAACTAAACCCTGTCAATGCTTTCATCATTTTTTCCCACAATTTTTCCCTTGATATCCAAATATTAAGGGTAAACTACATGCATGCATTATCCCAGCCAAGCAAAAGAAGTATAGGGGTGGAGGTACAATAGCAACTTTGTTAAAGTTTTAGATTTTCAATATTAAGGTTTAATTTCTAAATACAATCAAGGCCTACTAAATTTTAGCACCACTAAAAACATGCACAATTAAAATCTGACTATTCTAGCAATTTGAACTGACAAGATGCTTTTATTACTCGTTAGAGGGGAGGAAAAAGCAGTTGAATATCATAATATCCACATTTTAAAATTAAAATTTCACATTTGGGCTTCCCTGGTGGTGCAGTGGTTGAGAGTCCGCCTGCCGTTGCAGGGGACACAGGTTCGTGCCCCAGTCCGGGAAGATCCCGCATGCTGCGGAGCGGCTGGGCCCGTGGGCAATGGCCACGGGGCCTGTGCGTCCGGAGCCTGTGCTCCGCAGCGGGAGAGGCCACAGCAGTGAGAGGCCCGCGTACCGCAAAAAAAATTCACATTCAAGACCATAAGGGCCATAAATATTGGGGTATAAACAATATTCAGGAAGCTCATAATGACTCAAAATCTTTTAAACAAGCAATGAGGAGATGCAAAGAACTTCTCAGTAGGCTTGCAATATACATAAGCATGCTATACAGCTACATTAAACAGCATGCTGGTGGCACAGAACAAACAAAACAGCAATCAAACAGAGACCAATGATCTTAAATAAATGCGGAATCAAAACAACAAAACAAACAACTGGGCTCAAGGATACAGAGAACAGATTGGTGGTTGCCAGAGAGGTACAGGGTGAAGGTAACTAAAAAGTACGAACTCCCAGGTATAAAGCAAGTCATGGGGTCATATTGTACAGCATGGGGACTACAGATAATACTGTATTATACATCTGAAAGTTGCTGAGAGTAGATCTTTACAGTTACCATTACAAGAAAAAAAATGTTTTGTAATGAATGTTAACTAGACTTATTGTGATCACTTTACAGGATATACAAATATCAAACAATTATGTTGTATACTTGAATATGTTTTATGTCAATTATATCTCAAAAAACAGAGTCCAGAAACATACCCATGCAATTATGGGAACTTCGTATGTTAAAGCTTACATTTTAAAACGGGGAAAAGACGGACTTTGGACTATCTAGTACGTGGTACAAAGGGATAATTCTGAATTAACTTAGAGCTCTTATTCACATCACATTGAAAAAAATCAAGTTGCCAGATAAGATTCTGTATCTGAACATAAGATGCAAAAATACAGGGAAAATCTAAGATGACACAAGACCCCCAAAGTCCTAAGTGGAAGACTTGGAGAAAATACTTGCAACATAAAACAAAGCGCTGACATGAAATTTCCCCTAAATCAATAAAGATACCCAACGCAGTATAAAAATATGCAAAGAATAGGCTAAACAAGTAAACACATAAAAAGTACATCTCATTTAAAAAGATGCATACCACTTTCTACTAAATTGACAAGACTAGTAGTAATTTAATTTGTTCAGCCTTTTTGGGACAATTCAGTTGTATGAATTTTAAATACACACACCCACTAACCAGAAACTTCAATTCTTGAACTCCAGAAATACCGGTGTGTGTGCAAAAATATATGTATAAAGATGTTTATTAGAGTGGTGGGTCTAACAGTGTTAGCATGCAAAGCAAACCAAATGACCAATAATACAGGCAGAGTAGAATAAGTTATGGTACATCTATACCATGAATATTCAGCCCTTAGCAAAAAATGAGAAAATGCCTGAAATAAATATATAGCTAGATCTGTTAAGTAAGAAGACAAGTTGCAGAATAGGTATACTATGAGCCTGTTTTATAAAAACTGTTTATAAGTATACAAAAAGTATACAAGCATGGAAAATTATCTGGAAAGGCCAACCAAACTCCTTTTGAAGACTGAAAATGAAAAATGGAGGGGTTACCTTTTTACACTTCTGTCCTGACCAATTTGTTTTTCAGCAAGCATTATCAAATTAACATAATGACCTCCTCTCCCAGAATTCCTGTGAAACTTTTTCACCTCCTTGCCAACAGCAATATGATCCACAAAGGACTTTTTGAAAAGGACTTAATAAAGACCCTCCTTTGTAAAACACACATGCTTCTTCATACATTCAAAATAAACTGATGCACAATATTCAATTTAAATGATTTTCAGGGAACATACTGAGGATAAACAAACACAGGAATAGATTCTATCATACTCCAGGTTCTTTTACAAAAGCACAGGCTGAATGAAACAGAAGACAACTACATCACTTGCATTTTTATGTGGATTCCTCTACTATGCTCCTTAACATTCTATGGTAGAAGTTCCCTTGGTCAATGGGGTTGCAGAGTAAAAAGATCAGCCACGAATTCACTCCAGAGCACTCAGGTTTAATTTTTCCTGTACTCTCTTGAGAATCTGTTTAAAGTTTTAGATACTCTTCCCACCCCTCAAGGTACATACATACAGAACTTTAAATACAGAAGGATTCTTGGGCCATGGACACCAGAAAAAACACCTAAAGCAGAGGTTCTTATATCAAAATTCCAGAATTTAAACTAGAATCTTACTGTTTTATTTCTTAATTTCTGATTTCAAGTAAAAGCAAACATGATCTCTACCTTTACTGTTAGGGGGCTTTAAGTTTGACTCCCCAGAGTGAATTCTGTAAGCAAATATAGATTAGCTCAAATAATAACAATTACAGTTCCCTAATAAATTGCTTTCTTTAACCAGTAAAATAACTAGTTTAATAGAGTACAGAACAGTGCATATCGTGATGATCGATCACTGCGGTCATCAAATGCAGCCTTTCTAGCCACTTCAAATCTGAAATAAGTGTTTTTTTTTGTTTGTTTTTGGGGGTTTTTTTTCCGGTACGCGGGCCTCTCACTGTTGTGGCCTCTCCCGTTGCGGAGCACAGGCTCCGGACACGCAGGCTCAGCGGCCATGGCTCACAGGCCCAGCCGCTCCGTGGCATGTGGGATCTTCCCAGACCGGGGCATGAACCCGTGTCCCCTGCATCGGCAGGTGGACTCTCAACCACTGTGCCACCAGGGAAGCCCTGAATATAAGTTTTTGAAGTAATGAAGCAAAGATATGATTTTCTGAAAAATGAAAGGCTGGTTTTTTAGAGAAAAGAAAAAACTATTTGACCATTCATTTATAAAGAAAAACACTCCATATGAAATATAAAATTTATATACATATATCCATGGGCATGGATTTTTCCCAAATCTTAAAAAAAAAAAGTGCATCATATGCTTTACCTTTGCACTAGTGATTGTACCGAACGGAGAAAACTCTTTCCGGAGACGTTCATCATCAATACCATCATCAAGATTTTTCACATAAAGGTTAACACCCTAAAAAAAAAAAAGAAAGAAAAAAAATTTAGAAAAAGGAAAAAGAAAACCATAGTGGTACTTAAGCATACTTCCTATCTTATCCCATGTTTCCTCTCCTTTTCCCCTCTCAAACCCTCCAGTTACCTGTCAGTAACTGAAATGAACATAAAATAGGTTTCCTCATCCCTGTCTTATTTTCGCTCGTTCAGTTAAAAAAGGAACCTGGTATCTGGTGATCCTATCTTGCTTCATCTGTTCAAATTTGCGCTTAAGTTCCGTCTGTCGTTCCACTTTTTTCTGGGCTCGACCAACGTAAATTTGTTTTCCATTGAGCTCCTTTCCATTCATCTCATCCACAGCCTTACAAAGACCACAAAATTTTAATTACTAACTTGTAATATATAAATTCATTTTTTAACAATAAAGAAAATTTGTTAGATTATAAAAGCTAAAGATGGACCCACCATAAAAACTAAACTTTGAGGCTTTAAGACAACAGAGGTTTTCAATTTATACCCTCAAAATATATAAAATGCAAGTAATTCAAAACAATACACGTGGAGATGAACATGTAGACTAGCCGTTGGTACGCATGTGTATTTCAATGCAAGAGCAACTCAACTTTATACCCCCACATCTTACTATAAAATACAGAAAAACCCACACTGCCTTTGGCTAGTATATTTTAAGTCTTACTTTCTGTGCATCTTCATGCCTTTCGAAGCTTACAAATCCAAAACCTTTGGATTTTCCACTCTCATCAGTCATTACTTTCACACTTAAGGCAGGTCCTAAAAAAAATTTTTTTTAATGATTCAAAGATATTCCATACAACATTTAGTTTATACATTTCAAGTTTCAATACACAAACAAAGCCATGAAAAAAAACATAAAAATGGGGATTAAAAAAAACTCTAAGCCTCCAGAAATTTATTCCTCCTATAACCACCCTCTTCTCTCCCACCATGGGCACTAAATATTCTCTTAAAGACCCTTTATTTCTACTAAGAAGCTAAGTAAATACTCTATTCCCTGAAACACTCCTCCTTCCATTTAAGGAGATATGTTTTAGACAAATGTAAATGATGAAGTTTTATTCTTAGCATTAATACAAAACAGATGCATTATTTTAAAACAATCTGTTTTTCTTTAAGAATTTTTAAGCCTTGGCCCACGTGATGTTCAACAAGGAGTAGAGGGAACACGGGGTTTGACCTCTGACATAGCAGAAGCACCTGGAGGAGGTGGCATGTTTCTGAAGACACATATTCCCCCACCACCCCCTGAAATAAAACAGACTTAACAGAAGTGCTAAGTATTATCTCAGGTAGGTGGGGAAAAAAAGATTAAAAATCACATCTGATTACAAAGAATCTGCAAGACGTATGGGCACACATCAACTGTTTAGAGGGTTCAATGTGGCATGCCAGCTTGGCAATAGTAAAGTATTAGATTTCCTCATTCTTTACGATTTGAGATGCTTTTTAAAAGGGGACACCTATTTAAGTTAAACAAAAAGGAAAGCAAAGGTAAGGGGCAAGTAAATCACCTGCAAGGGTACAATTTAAGGTTCATTTTCTGATCAGCTACACAACTATCTAAAGTGAGACCAGTTACACACTTCACGGGAAAATCTGGATCTTTGTCTTTAAAAGTCATTATTTTAAATTGCTCAAACATGATGCTGAGACTGGCCAAATATCCTAAAGCTGGCCAGCTTTCCTGTCCCATAATTAAAGACTACATTCCAACCTAAGTTGGCTGTGTCTCATGCAACGCCTCTGATGAGATGGTTAGTGCATAAATCCAGCACAATTTCTTAACACAGCAAAAGCTTTTAAGATCTGTTCCAATTACACAGTCACACCTTATGGTGCTAATACAATGCTATTAACCTTTAAACTGGATAGAATTTTATTTATATGCTAGTATAATGGACTATCAGTAGCTTAATCCAAATAACTACAATATTTTAAAATCTGTTAAGTCCCATTTATTTTTTTAGGATAAAATATTAGCCAAAACTAACATAGAACAATTACTCAGAACTGAGTATAAAAATTTAATTCAGACACATTACCAAACTTGCCAAAGAGATCCTTAAGGCGCTCATCATCCATGTCTTCTCCAAAATTCTTGATGTAAACATTGGTGAACTCTTTTGCCCTAGCTCCGAGTTCTGCTTCTCGTTCCTTACGAGACTTAAATCGTCCAACAAATCTAATAAAATAGATAAGAACTATAAAATTCGGTTCTATTTTATGAAGTTCAGGTTAATTAAGCCTGATGGTTGATTCTGTAATAGTTACTGATAATTTCAGAATCTCTAATAAAAAGCAAACTATAAAACAGAAATAGGGCCTTAAGTGAAATGTGAGAACAAACCTCTTAACTATAATCACGAAAAAGAACATTTTTCTTAATACACACTCCTCTCCCTTCCTTCTAGCTAACCTAGGGTTAAGAAGATTACGTCCAGCAATACAAACTAGTGGAGTGTGCCTGCCCCACGCCAGTGAAAAGACAGAAAAGCTTTTATCGTTGCTGTTTCAACATGGCTCTTGCACTTCGTTTGCAATCTCCTAAAATATAAATTTAAGCTACCGAATTCTGTACTCTAACATACAACAGCCTGGAACAAATTTCTCTGCAGCATTATCAACAAAATGTGTTTTAAAAATTGAGGTTTTCCCTAAAAGTAGTACATGTGTCATTAAAGAATATAATATACATCAAAAAACCATCGCCCAGGGGCTTCCCTGGTGGTGCAGTGGTTGAGAATCTGCCTGCTAATGCAGGGGACACGGGTTCGAGCCCTGGTCTGGGAGGATCCCACATGTCACGGAGCAACTAGGCCTGTGAGCCACAGCTACTGAGCCCGCGCTCCGCAACAAGAGAGGCGGTGATACTGAGAGGCCCGAGCACCGCGATGAAGAGTGGCCCCCGCTTGCCACAACTAGAGAAAGCCCTCGCACAGAAACGAAGACCCAACACAGCAAAAATAAATAAATTAATAAACTCCTACCCCCAACATCTTCTTAAAGAAAAAAAAACAAAAAACCATCGCCCATAATCCCACCCAAATCATGACTGACTTTTCACAGGCCTTTTTGTTCTCTGTGCTTAAGAACTTTAGTCCAGCACAATTCCTTTCTATAGGAGACACCTACATTTTATTCCCTTAGCTGCACCCCACACTTCCCCCCACCCATATGGTGCTGCTTCTCCACGCAATTAGTTTTATAAATGTTCTCAGTGGGAACATGATATTCCACTGTGGACAACAAAACTTTGTTTTGTAAATAATGCCGCAACGTTATGAAACTTTGTTATTCGTTCTTAGGATAGAGTTGCAGAAATCATGGCAGCTCGAAAGGTATATAAATGATCTTAAGTTTATACCTACAAACTGCTTTCCAAAAAGGGCTATATCATTTTATACTCAAAAAACAGCAATAAATCAAGTTCTTTATTTAATCTAGACCTCCACCAGTGGTAGCCATTCTTTTTTTTCCCCTAAAGCACTGCTGACAGGCAAAAGATAGTTTCATCTCTGAATACTAATGATGCTGAACATTTTTCTCATTTAAAGATGTATTATTTTTAAGAATTAGCCTTTGTAAACATTGTTCCCATTGAGGAGTTGCTGGTTTTCTTAGACTTGTATGGGGTTCTTTACACACTACAAAGTCTTTCCTTAATCATGTAATTGACAGAACTCAAACAGGTAACACCACGTGCATGGCTCCTCCATGTACGGACTGACCATACCACTTGATGCAGATTTATGAAAACCACACCTAAGAGTGATGCAGTTGACCTGTAAGAACCAAACCCAATTTGTGTGCCATCACTGCAGTTTACATGAGCTCGCAGCTCACTTACAATATGACTGCACAGCTGAATTTGCCTAATTAAGCAAAATCCACTGGCATTGAAGATAAAATTGAGACTTGTAATTTCTCTGGGCTCCACAAAATCTGTATTTTTACAACTTGTAGCAGAAAGTCTTATAGAGGTTTTATCGGTGTCATTATTTTAAAAGTTTGCAACTTTTAAGAACAAGTTTATTTCAGAAAAGATTAATCATGAAGACTTCTGGTTTAATTACGATTTATCTTTACATGGGGAAGGGAGCCAAAAGGTGTTGAAACAACAATTATGACAATCTTTAAACTCCAGCAATAAACTGTGGGAGTAAAGCCAAGCAGAGAGTCACCCTGGGCTCTGAATTTAGACCACTGGGTTTGTATTGCAGTTTATCTGTCATACCAGCATGTAAATACAGGCAAGTTATTTTAGCTTCAGCTTTGAATGTAAAAGGGGCTAATTACTACCTTGGGAATTATGATTAAGTTTCTGCCTGGATTTCTAGTTTTTCAACTAATATGCACTTATTTTGAAAAAGCTTTATATTCCAGCATACCTATCTTCTGCTGTTTCTTTTCTGTTTGAATGCTGACCAGCTGTATTAATTCACTGTTACTTGTATGTTACACTGAATGTGGAGAAAAGACAATTATAAAATCTACCAAGATGTGGTTTATCAATTTTCACTTTAGTTGTATCTCTTTTAAGAGCACAAATATATTACTTGTAAAATGCATGAACTATTAAAAGCATTTGAAGTATGGTTAACTAAACATTTATATACTTACACTTTGCGATCATTTAGAAGCATCCCATTCATTTTTTCAATAGCTCTTTCAGCTGCTTCTTGTGTCTCAAAATGCACAAATCCATAACCCTTGGAACCATTTTCATCACAAACCACCTAGGGGAAAATGTGTAATAATTTTTCATTACTTGCTATTGATTTAGCATTTTTCCAGTATTCAGAGATAACTTGTCAGCTACCTAACCTGGGCATTTGGGAAATAAAGATATCCATTAACAGAGAGCATGGTTGCTATCTTAAGGAATAAACTACAAGTAACTAAAACACTGTAAGTATGTTTACCTGTCATATTTTTGCTTACCTTACATGAAAGGATGTTACCAAAAGCAGAAAATGTATCATACAGTGCTTTATTATCAATGGATTTGTCCAAATTTTTAATGAATATGTTGCCCACTCCACTTTTGCGAAGTGATGGATCACGCTGAGACCACATAATGCGTACTGGCTTGCCCTTTATAACATCAAAATTCATGGTGTCCAAAGCACGCTCCGCTGCAGGAAGGACATTTTCAAAATAAATATTATTTCAAAACTTTTACAGCCCACTTAAAATTATATAAACTATTGTGCAGGGAACAGTAGGGCACATGGTCCCTCTACCTCTTTAAACTTCAAGATGGCTGGACCTTACCTCATACCAGTCTAGATTTAAATTGTACAATGCAAAAAGAGAAGACAAATATCAAAAAACCCCAAATTTCCCACGTTAATTTGTTAATGGATGACGTATTGTTAAGAACTAACTTATTTCTGCAACAACCTCTTCCTTTAATTGCCATGAAATTTAAAAGCACCTTTTTGTTCCTAGTCAACTGTAAAACCGAGATTCCCCTTCACAATCTGCTTAATAAGCAATATAAAAGACAGTAAGCAACTGTACATTATCCACAAGCAGAGCAGTTTATGGACTTCCAAGCATTTTAACTTCTCTGTTACTTGTCAAAATTGTTTCTTGCTTATCACTGTCAGTACTGAAAAAAATTAGTCCATTTTCTAAAAAAAAAAAAAAAAATTCCTGACTTATTGGGGGGGATTTCAGTGATTCATGGCACAATTCCTATGGCCATGTTTAAAAAAAAAAAAAAAGAAGGGCTTTATCCATTCGGAAAGACTTGAATCAGGCTTTCAAAAACTAAAGTGAAGTTGGACGTACTTAGCTATGTAACACAAAACTTTTGAAATACAAGGTCTACGATAGTCACAATTCACTTTTAATGCTTTATTTACATATAAAACCAATTTTATCTTAGATCACTCATTTACTTAATAACTGATGATTAATCAATTATTTCTGAATAGTGCTAGAAAATTTCAAAATCTACCCTATGATTACATCTATGAAGGATCAAATTATGTGCACCTGTACCATTAAAGAAACACTTATTACAGAAGTTTAGACTCTAAATGGAAAAATATATCCTTAAGTAGAAAAGACTAGTCCCTAAAGAGTGGGAACACACAGTCCATTTGAAGTCCTGAAACACCAATTTTCACAAATTCCATGCTAGTGTTAACTGTAAAATTAGTTAGAGGACAAATTTTCCAGCCACTTCTTTCTATAAATGAAAGTTTTAGTTTCTAGAAGACAGTGACAAACAACTGTCAGCTCATTTATCAACTGACCACGCCTACTCAGCTCCCCTAGTTTTTTAGCTGACTTTGCTTGAGCTTCTTTTGAATGAGTCACCTCTTCCTGTTAAATTGGAAACTGGTCACTTTCAGAAGCTATTCTACAAATACATCAATGTAGCAATAAATAAGGGGGAAAAAAACTGGAAACCACTGGAAATAATATTTGGAAAGACAATAATTTGTATATATAGAAATGAAATAAATGGAAGATGGAAAAATGCTACCTTCTTTTGAGTAGTTACAATACTCGTCTACTGCAATAGATGGGTAATATACAGTGAGTGTACTGTAACCACGGTAACCTGAAGCTCAAGTTTTCTAACCCCAAGAAATTTTAAAAATGGT
This sequence comes from Hyperoodon ampullatus, assembly GCF_949752795.1. Classification (NCBI taxonomy): domain Eukaryota; kingdom Metazoa; phylum Chordata; class Mammalia; order Artiodactyla; family Ziphiidae; genus Hyperoodon; species Hyperoodon ampullatus. Next base: position 43,694,745 of record NC_136930.1, read on the forward strand.
TTTTTTTCGGATTTAAAATTGTTAAATTTAGAAAGAATAACAGCCACTTTCAGAAGTTTACATTTCATGCTCTCTAGAATTTGTCCAAGTTTTCTCTATCAACTCTTCACTTTGTGATTATCTGCTCCCAAATTATCTTCCCTGATCTTTCATTCAGCGATAAATCTTGACCAGAGTTGGGAAGAACCAGTGACATTTGGAGCTACTGCCTACAGAGCAAAAGGACAGAAAACCTGCAGTGCAGTTTTACAACTTCGGGCTTGCTGTCACTCAATAGCCTGCCTACCCAAAAATCGCAGTATTAACTTTACCTAGTGAAAAGCTGATCACTAAATAACTCCAGATCTGTTAATGAAATCAAGTTTCAATTCCACCTTTAAGGCCTTTCCTACAAAAATAAAAATAAATTCCTTATATTTTGTAACACTTGACATATATTCAAGTAGCCAGGGGAAAAAAGGGCAAAAGTGGACCATAAAGTCAAGTGAAAATGACTTTTGCAAGTCAATTGATCCAGATATAAAGAAAAATCCTGGCACGTCATCAGGTCATATCTGTTTGCCAAATTTTGGATTTTTTGCAAACTGTTTTAACTTTACTTTAAAAATACAAGGTTAGCTGCGTCTTTTTCCCCATAAATTTCAATCTGACTCTAGTGCTCAATCATTCCCCATGATGTATGGATATTCTGGACTACTTTTAAAAAAAGGAAACCACCACTAGAATGCCACATAATAGTCCAGTCCACACGACACTCACAAGTAACATCTTCCAGTCAAAACTGGTGACGGCATTTTTAAGTAAAATTCCTCAAAACCATAGAAACTATTTCAGAGGGAAAAAAATATTCCGAACAAATCACCAGTACTACGAAACTAACTCGATTAAAAAAAATCACAACTACCTAAATAGCCTGAGAAAACGATGGCCTCCAAAAGGGTTCTCTTCCACATCCCCTCCCTCCTAACCTGCTGTTAAGAGTGAGAAATGTCTTAACTAGAGGAAAAACTCCAATGCACGTCTCATTGGTAGTTTATACTTCCAGGGCCATCAGTCACTGACAAGTTATTAAGAACGGAATCAGAAGCCTGCTGACCACCACCAGACCACCATATTAACTTTATTCTAAGTCCCCGTGGCTCCCCCAGGCGATTGGGCCAGTAGCCGGAACAGGCCTCGGGCCTGTGAGGTTACAGGGTTCAACACGTGGTATTTTTCGAGCAACGAAATGCACTTCCTGGGGCGTCCTAGGGCGCCGGCAAGAGCCTCGGGTGGTGGGAGCGCCTCCACCTATTACCGGAAAAGGGGGCTCGGCGCTCAACACCCCAGAATCCCGCAGCTACTGGCGGGAGCGTCGTGTTAGAACCCATTCTCACCCACCCTCCCGGCGCGTCATCACCCTAAAGTTTGAGAGCGGCTGAGGCCGAGAAAATGGTCGCAAAGGAGGAAGTGGCCCGGCGTACGAGGGGCGTGCGGCTGCCGGTAGCGCGGGTCCCAGTGGGCGCGGGGAACCGGGGTACTGGCGCGCGAGCCTCGCCCCGCTGGCCCCGGGGAGGGCTGGTGACATGCCCTCCTGCCCCCTCCCCCCGGGCCGCCGGCCTAACCCGCCCGCCGCCGCCGCCGCCTGAGCCTCATGGCCGCCCGCCCGCCGTCGGGCCCGGCTCTCACCGTCTGCCGGCTGCTGGAAGTTCACATACGCGTAGCCCAAGGAGCGGCGGGTGATCATGTCCCTGCAGACCCGGATGGAGAGGATGGGCCCGGCCGGGCTGAACTTCTCATAGAGCATCGCCTCGGTCACGTCGGGGTGTAGGTCCCCCACGTAGAGCGAGGCCATGGGGTAGCTGGGGGCGCTGGGGTTCATTTCGGCACGGCTGCCCGCAGGGCCACAGGCCGCGACCTTTCCGTGAGAGGGGAAGAGCGAATGCTGGGGTCGCGGGCCGGAGCCGGGGGGAGGGGAGCGGGGGCAAGCGCAGAGGGACAAAAATCAACCGGAATCGAAAACTACTCAACAGCCGCAGAACGGAGTCGATCCGCTGCCGCTGGCTGCTGGCTGCCGGCTGCCGGCTGGGGAGCGAGGGTGGCGGTGTCGGGTCCGGGCAGCGGGAAGGCCTCGGTCTCTTGGTTCCTTCTTGGAGCTGCTGCGGGGCCGCGGGCGGGCGGGTCGGTCTCGGTTGCTTCACCGGGTTATTTTATAAAACAGGAAGAAAAAAAAATAAAAGTCTCCGGCGGGGGAGACGCGGATTTTTTGTAAATTTTTTTTGGGTTTTTTAAAAGATTTTTTAAGATTTTTTTGGATTTTTTTAATAATAAATGTGTGTTCCGAGACCGGAGCACACACTCCGCACTCTCAGCACTAACCGCCGGGGAGAAGGGGAAGCACCGCCTCCTGCACCCTCTACTTATACACCGCGCCGCACTCGCCCTGCCCCCGCGCGTCTGACGCCAGGGCCCTACGCGAGCGTCAGCGCCGGAGGAGGAGGAGAAAAGGAGGCGAGTGGGAGGAGGGAAAAGAAAACAGGAGGAGGAAAGAGCAAAGAGGAAGGGAGAGGTGGCGGCGGCGGACGCTGCGGGGGTGGGGGTGGGGTGGGGCGGGGGCGGGGGCGGGGCTTATGCGCACGCGCCGCGGCCGGGGGGCGGGGCCCATGCGGCGTAGGGCCCGTGGGGGAAGGGAGGGCCGGCTCGCAGGCTGGTCTCCGAGGAGCCGGGTGGGACGGCCCCTCCTCCCTCACATCCCGCCCCACCTCCACCCGGGAGAAGCGTTAACTGTCACCTAGGCGGTGGGTGGCGCGCGGGGCTTTCGGGTTTCTAGGCTCTAACCACCCCCCACGTGCACGGCCACCCGGGCCAGGCCTGCTCCACTCTCACCCGCCCCTGAGGGACGCTGGGCACGAGTGGACCGGTATGATCCCTTCCAGGCCCAGTTTCCGAAACGTGGGTGAAAGGAGCCAGGGCTGACTCCCCAGTTCTCCTACCGGACCGCACTACGAGTCCCAGCGGGCAGCGCAGCCACGCGCCTCGGCCGCCGAAGCGGTGCCTGCTGGGAGCTGGAGTCCCCAAAGGCCGCGGCGCTCGCTGACCCCAACTGGCCGCGGATCGTGGCCGCCCACTCGTGGACCCCCAACCGTCCTGGCGCTGGACCCCGGTCGCCGCCCCGCGGTGCTTCCAATAGAGGAAGGGGAAGGGGAGGGGCCCTCGTACTCCCGGTCCTCTCGGTTCCGAGCCCTAGAATCTACCCGGTCTCCCCAGTCTCCCCATTGGGTGCTGTCGTTGGTCAAAGTGATTTTAATTGGGGGAAGCTATCTTGGGGTCTTTGTCCGCTTCCCTTTTTAAAGTATCGTGATCGCTGTTCACTTAAGGTGCTAGGTTGGAATCTGATTCGTGCTCTTTCTGCCAGAAATTTCTTTGAGGTAGAAAACAGGACTCCAGAAAAATAAATGTTTTTCTTTAAAGTATGAGTCTATCACAGTCATACATGGCACCACAGACCTGCAACCAGACAAAATTAGAAATAGTCTAAACGCGGTATTAAAAATGTTTAAAACAATTTTGTGGTTAGTTGGGGTCTTTAATAGTAATGGTAGCTGAAATGAATCGATAGCAAAAATACCAGTTAATAGGAATGACATTAAGTCAACATACAAATCCCACTTTAAAGTAGTAATGTATGTTACAGTTTTTAAAGCACTTGCATAAACATCCTATCATTTGTTCCCTACAGCAATCTTGTGTGGAATGTGGAGCAAGTAGTAATAATTTTATTTTACTGTTAAGGGAATGGTCTCAAGTTAAATGATTGCCCAATTCATTCTTTTATTCAATAAACTTTAAAGCATGTCAAATATATTGCCAGGTGTGGACTGGGTACTTTATTCTCATTTAATTCAAACTTAAACCTGCAGAATCCCACATAAGTGCTATTTTGTCCCTGTCTTGGTAGGAAGAGGATAATATTTTGGAAAACATGTTGCCTTATGTGCTTTATTAGGCAAAAGAGCAAGACTGAGGGCTGTGCATTAGGAAGACACATCTATTACTAGATGACAAATCACCATTCAATCTATTAGAACTCTGTGGTTAAAATCAATCCATTCATATGTTTATTGAGTACCTACCAAGTGTATCTGTATGTAGGGAAAGTACATGACAGACACAAATTGCTGTCCTCAAGAGGCTGCTGATGAGCTCTCTGGTAATCATATAAATATAAGCATTACAGCGAGTACAATAAACATCCAATCCCAGTGTTTAATCTGGCTGTGATGATTTTCTATTAGATTCTAAATTTGTTTCCTTAAAAATAAAAAGAGGATGGAAATTCCATTATTGGACTTTAAAAGAAAACCAGACTTCATTGTAGAGTTTTCATTAAATTGCTGAACAGAGACTATGAAAAACCAAAAAGGGATAAATAAAAGAAGAGGTGCACTCATTAAAAGAAATGTGAAAGGGGGTCACCTCCAATAACTTGGAAATTACACCAAGAGCTAAAACTACCAAAAACCATACATAATTACTAAGATTATATATACCTCTGGTAGAGAAAGATGAGGGTGCAGTTTCTGGTGAACCTCACTAAAACATCATTATAAATAACAAAGGTGGGGAAAAGATGGTCTGCTTGGAGTCTAGAAAATTTTGTCAGAGAGCAAGAGTTTGGCAAGCACCCTCTAAGGTGGATTTGGGTACTCCAGCCACTAGAAGGACCTTACTCTCAGGTTTCACCAGAGGCTGGATTAAATCACTCTCAAAATATTTCTCTTTATGATAATCCAGTTTGAACAAGCAACCTCCCAATTGATAAGTTCAGTTAATAGTTGAACCACCACGGCACCCTGACACAGGGAAGGATGTTCTAGATGGCAGACGAAAGTATTCTAGTCACTGAAAAGGTATATCAGCTCTTTGTAGATTAATAAATACTGTGGGAAGCAAGTTGGTCAGGATTTCTATGCAGCTGCGGTTCTTGACATTCAGTGGGTGTCACTCTCACGTTTCAGGGAGGTACAGCTGAGTCTGAACAAGAGAGACTAGAAGCAAAGTCCATCCCTGGGGGGAGGGAGCTAGTAGACTCAGAAGTGGGAGTCAGAGCCCATCTCAGGAGGAAACAGGAATGGGATCTGGAACTGGAATCAAGAACCTGTTCCCTTGATCCATCATTCACCTCTTTCTCTTTCTCTTCCACCAGCTCCTTTCTCTCTGATTAGAAACCTGTTTTTCTGATCAAAAGTCAAGACAAACTCCCTTAATGATATATTCCTCTCTAATTTACTCTTTTCACAGCCAGGATTTTATTTTCCACTTCTCGCCTCCCCTTAATTCCTCAACATGAACATGACACTGACTTCTCATACCTCCATCTCCTCAATAACTGTCCTGTCAACAGGCATCAATGATCCCTCTTCTATTTGTCAAATCCAATGGACTTTCTTCAAGTCCATCCTGTTCAATATCTGAAGAATCTGACTGTTTTCCTCTTCCTTCTCTCTCTCTCTGTCTCTTTTTTTTTTTTTTTTAACACACTCTCTTGGCTTCTGGGCTGCAACTCTCCAGGTTCTGTCCTGCTCTCAGACTATCCCCTGACTCCTGTCACCTTCCCTGACCACCAGATTGGGCTGGGTACCCTTCCTCTGGCCTTTACCCACACCACCCCTCTGCCACTACATTTACCACATTATACTGAAGTAGTCTGTCTTTGAGCTGTCTCCCCAAATAAGCTGTAAGCTCCAAAAGAGAGCCTAGGTTCTATTTGTCTGTATTCCTATCACGGAGCATGAAGCCTGGCACAGTGGAGGTGCTTTTTTCTTTTTTAACCTAACTTCATGGAGAGGGCCAGCCAGGCTTGTAGCCTGACCACACAGAATAGGGGTCAATAAGGAGATCTCAACCTGAAGTTCACAAGGGCAGCTAGGGCTGTGTTCAAGTCCAGACCACGTGGCCTGCTGCAGTGCACTACTTCCAAACTCCACCAGCTACCGGAGGGGGTATTTGCTAACATACTGGCTTGGCACTCATTTCTAGTGCTGGGCTTGGAGGTAGACTTTAGTACCCAGAGTCAGGCAAGCAGGGACAAACAGGGCTGCTGGATAAAAGGAGTTTCTGGACCTCCAAAGCTGAGGACACTATACCATGGCAATCCCATTAGTGTTCTGTCACCCTTCAGAGGCTATCAGACAGCCTAGCTGTCTGACTTTAACAGTGTGATCACTTCTGATAGAGGTAATTAAGGCTACAAGTAAAAGGCAGAAGATAGACTATGTGTCAATTCCCTTTGACTTGATTCACCACTCTCATTTTTCCCTCCCATCGTTTCTTTTTGGTCTTAAAAGAATGTGCTGTCTATGTTTATCTGGCTTGCCTGTGTATTTCTAATTTTAGATTGCAAGCTGGGGGACAGAATCATGTCTTGATATGTGCAGCATCTCACTGTGGGTGCCTAAGAATGTCTAATGACACCAACATCATTTAATTAACCTGTTTTTATCTTAGCAAATAAAATGTAAAGTTCTCCAGAGAACTTGTTCACTTGAAGCTCACTAGAGATTTATAAATAATTTTCAGGCTATATCCAGTGTATATTCAAAATATATCCAGAATAATTGATAACATTCCATGTAATGTACGACAAACTAAAGTTGACTGGTCTTATAAGAGCTTAGGTAATCCTGAAATATATTTGAGCTGAATAATAAGGGAATATTATAGCCTCTGCCCAACTGAAGGGATATACTTTCTGTAGATCCTTGAAATAGAAAAATATTAATGTCCATGATAAGACCCAAATTATACAATGTTTAAGAATATTAGCTATCTGCTTCCTTGGTTTGCTTGGTTGGTGAGGAACACAGCACCTACTCAAATTTGTAAATTGTCATGCTCATGAACAGAAAGATTTCCTATAAGAGTCCCATTCAAATTTTATGTTTTCTTCCATACGCGTTACATATTTTCCTCGTACCAAAAGAACAAGGAAAGGAATTTATAAAAGAGTTTGAAATTGGTTCTGACATTGTGTGTCAGGTGATGTAACCTTAGTTCTGAGAAAATGGCTGCCAAGTAAGAAGACATAGATCTTGAAACAGAGACCCACTTAGAGTCATAAACATAGACTCATAAACAGAGACACAATCTTGGGAGAAAAAGATAATTAATGGCTTTGTTGTGGAAGAGAATAAGAAACTCAAAGAAATCTCAGCACACTTAGGTTTCTTACAAGATGCTCTTCTAATGACTTAGCCATCTGTGTTAAATCCGTGTGTGTGTCATAATGATAACAAAAGAGATACTGCTACAATAGGGATATTACCACCTACCTAATAGGATTATTGTGAGACCTGAATAAGATACTATATGTAAACATAAGTTACATAATGCACAGTGTTACCATTTACTGAGCAGCTCCTATTTCTGTGAATATAACCACACATCAATTTGGCAGATACTAAATTCAAATTCATGGCAGAAATATTACATAGAGTCATACACAAACAGACATACAAAAGATACAACTGTCACTGCCCTAAGCATTAGCTTTGGAGGATAGAAAATTGCAATGGCTACATTAAGACAGTGTTAAATATTAGATGAATAACAACAGCAACAACAAAACTAACATCAATTTCTATCTAGGGTGTGGATTATGTGGGGAGGGGGTCAACATGAGAACTTTGAAATGTATTCTACTCTAGGACCATGGTTCCTAAGGCACAAATAATCTAAGTACATAAGTTAAGGTATAAGGAATAACAAAAATATATTTCAGGTAAATAGAAGAAATTTTGTTAATGCTAAGAGCTAATATTTATTGAGTACTTAAAACAACCCTATCAGATAGGAAACTACAGTATTGCCGTGAGGAAACCAAGGCTTAAAGAAGTCAAATAACCTTGATTCAAACACAGGCAGTGCAAGATCAAAGGATGAGATCTTTGATCGGGGAATTAAAGGGGCTAATTCTTGGAATAATGAGAGGAAAGGGCATTGGAAGGTGGAGGAAATAACATCAGGAATGTCATGGAGGTGGGAATAAGCAAGATGTGTTGAGGGTATGAGAAAATCGTATGGCTGAAACATGACAGACAAACAGGGGTAAAGGTAAGTGAGAGTGTGAAAGAGGGGGGCAAGTGCAAGGAGAAATAGATTAGGGCTTTAATACTGGAAAAAATAGATTGGGGCATGGGATCTAATCTTGTGACCCTGTGTTTTATCAGAAGATAATTCTGGTGGCAGTGTAAAAGTATTCATTCGAAAGAGGAGAGACAAAGAGAGACTAATTAAGGTATTCTTAGAATGGTCCCACTTTGCTCTTCCTGGAAGTGAATTCAAAGAAAACAAGTTCTTACTGTCTAATGAAAACAAGCACATAAGTTTTTTTTCAGGAAGACAAACTTTTTTCCTGTAATAAATCTTAAAAAGGAATTATTATGTAACTCTTTATATGAAGGATACTGAATTATAGAGTTCATTCATTTGTTCACTACAAATCAAATATTCATTTAGGCCTACAGTATATGCTTGTTTAAGGGCCTGCAATATAAAATATTAAAACCAGTGAAGTCTCTACCCTTGGGGAGCTTACTTTCTAGAAAATTGGGCAACTGTCTTAGTGATTTTACCAAAAAAAATGCAGGAACAATTTTCATGTGGATGTTTTTCTTTTGTCAACTTTTAGTAATGGCTAGTTATAATCCAGAAAAAGTTCTTCTGTTGAGAGCTGAATTTGACATAAAGCTTACCAAATCTATAGAAAATGATGGCCATGTAGCCTTTAGGCAACATACTTCAGATATCAGTGGGCTTTTTAAAAAAGGTAGATTGAAGTCACTTTCAAACTGAGGTCTCTGGTAGGTGACTAAAGGACACCTATCCTGGATTGGCGATTAAAAAGAGGTATATATATTTACATGTATACTTAACTCATTCAATATATATTTACTGTGTGTTATATTAAGTACCTTGAAACACTGCAGATACAGAAATGGACAAGAGAATCTCTACCTTAAAGAATGTATAATGACATTAACACCATTTAATTCAGCTCTGCTGTGGATGTTTATTTAATCTTAGTGAATGGATTGCAAAGTTCTCTAGAAAACTTGAATATTGGACTTCCTTAGAGATTTGTAAATAATTTTCAAGCTATTGCTCTCTAGGATATACCTAAAAAAACTTACAATACACTTTATTATGTAAGATAAATCAGGGTTTCATGAGGTATTTAAGTCTAACATTAAGAAGTGTATTTGATATGAATAAAGAGGTTATATAGCAACTCCCAACTGGAAAGGTAAATTTTCTGGAGACCTCTATAATGGTAAAATATTACATGAAGGAAATATAGTTGAGTGGGGTGACAGACATGATTGCCACCAATCACAATGCTACACAGTAAGTGGTATAGTAGTAGGTGAGCCCCGAGTATTCTGGGTACACAAACAGGTGCATTGAACTCAGCTTTGGGCATTTGGGCCCGGGGGCATGAGAGAAGCAATCAGGCTGAGTTTCTCTAATTTAATAACAGCCGCCACTTACCAAGCTCCTTTACTCAATACACAGCTCAAGGGAGGAGCAAAGCGAGGCCCAGGGAAGGTCAGCACAGAGCTACCCTCTAGCCCACTGCGCCCACTAGCAATGCATTCAGTGATGGTACCACCTCCTCTGGGTTAGGCCCTGACAGAGCTCTGCTCTCCTGAGTCAGTTGCTGTCGTGAGTCAGTAGTGACCTACCCGCCAGATTAAATGTAGAAAATCAGTTCCTGTTCCATATCACTAATGATTAGGCAGCTCCGTAACTGTGGTTCATTGGTTTATTTTGTTTTTTCTCCTAGGAAACCAACCAGGTATGATTAACTTCCTTTTAGAAATCTTCCTTTGGGCTCATTCATAGGTTAAGCAAGAAAATCTGTTTACGCTAAATGATGGATAACTGCCTCTGTCCTCACAGGGGTATGTTGAATGATTGTAGTGACAAAATCATGTGTGTAGGTACCTGTCCAGTATGTCTCTGATTTGCAAAACTATAGCTGTATAGTTTGGATTTTAAGCCTACTTTTAATTGGTTAGAATTATTTCAGGTTTACCCAGTGATATCATTTCCTTTTCACTAATAATTTTGGAACATTGTCCATTTCTTTCCATATAAAAATCTATATGTAAGGTGAAGTTAGCCTATCTGCCATTAACTATTGATGAGATTATTTGCATTTGAAAAACAAAATCCTAGTTTCTCGAGAGGAAAAAGTGAGAAGCTGAAAGCCACTTCATCTAAGAACTCAGGTGTCAGTTGTCTGCTTACTGATGCCCTCAGATGGACCAAGACAAAAGGACTAGAGCCTGCACTTGTAAGTATAATATAAGCATGCAAAATGAAGACTTACTGAGTGGCAAAATAGTTGGTCTGGACATCCTTAGTGAGATGCATTCTAAGAGAAAAGCAAAGAAAATTTTGAATGTTATGTAGTAGTTTCACTGCTAGTATTACTATTTCTAAATATTACTGTATTATGCTTTTATCATCAAAGAAATGAGTGATTGTGGTAACTTTGTTAAGAATCCAACATTTTTATTGAGAGTGATAATTGAATGTTTCATTGAATTATAAAAAAAAGGAAATACAATTTGGATGAAGAATAAAAAATTGAGGTAGGCATACTGTAATGTGAGGACTAATCTGGAAATATTAATATAAACTAATACCATTTAATAAAATACATCTTTTCTAGCTCTGTTCAATGAAATGGCCAAGGAACAATATTACTCCATCATCACGAGGCTGACACTATGCAATCCTAATTTCTAAAAGTTGGGGTCTGATGCTATTTTTCACTTAAAGAAAACAACATGGCTAAGAAGAATGACTGATTCATGTCTGGGTCTGGGAAGGTACAGGTGAGTCTTAAAACATTTTATTAGTCCAGAAAGCAAGAAAGCTTTAAAAAATAATGGTGTTGGCTGGAAGAACACAGAAGCCAGTTTAAAGGGACACTCATTGGCTAACTTCTGTCAATTTGAGTATCAGGAGGAAAATGATGACTATGGTCAGTTAAATTGTGTTAAAAAAAATAAATAAAATGTGTTAATTTGTGAAAAGCTGTGGTCATAAATGACAGCAAAAATGAGAAGAGTTGACAAATTGTACTATAGAAGTTGAATATAATTGAGTCTCATTACTCACCCTTATCATGTTAGTACTGTTGACTCATTTATTGAATCAGTGCAGAATATCAAATTCAGTAAATATCAAGTATGTTAGTTTTACTTAATCTAAGTTTACATTTAGAAAAATAATTCTTAACTTCCAGGCCATTAACTGCCAGTGTTTATACTAGTGCAAACTGATTTTTTTGTAGTGACAAAATTATATCCTTGCCTGCCTTAGATATCTAGTGGTGGGAGTTTTGATTATACTTCAAAGTACCATTCTACTGAGTCATCTTGGGGGAATCAGCATTGGAATATATTTAAATTACTGTACTCCTGAGTCTCTATGTATTAATCAGCTAAGTCTTGAGAGCTAGATCAGAACCCTGGTGGTATTTTGCATAAGTCTATATAGCAGGCTATCTGAAAGAACTTTCCATGATATGGAAATATTCCATCGATATATCTGTGCTATACAGCATGGTAGCCATTAGTCACATGCAGCTAATGGCTATTAAGTCCTTGGAATGTGGCTAGTGTGACCAAGGAACTGAATTTTAAATTTAACTTTGTTTAATGTAAAGTTAAATAGACACATGGCTCACAACTATGGTATTGAACAGCATAGGTCTAGATTTTAAACTTCCTTTTAATTATATAGAATAACTTTAGGCTTACTTAGCAATGCAAATTCCTTCTCATCAATTTTGAGACATTGTCTGTTTTTTTTAAGATAAGGATCTTTTTTTGAGAAACTAACAGAACATTGTGAATCAACTATCCTTCAACTATACTATAAAAAATTTTTTTTGAAAAGGTAACATGTTTACATTATTTAAAACATTAAAAAATATAAAAAGGTATACAGTAAGAATTCTCTCCCACTGTATTCCCCAGCTACCCAGGTCTCTTCATCATTGGTGTGACCAATGTTATCAGTGTCTTATGTATCCCAGAGATACTTTATGCATGTACAAGGAATGACAGCACACCTTTGTTTCGCACAAGGCTTTTTCTTCCTAACATAGTTTAGGGATATGTCATATTAGAACATCAGCAGTCTCCTTTGTTATGACTGCATAGCTTTAAGGATCTAATAAAGGATCCCTGAAGGTGACCTCTCTGCTGATGAGATAGCTTGCATCTGGAATGTGAAGAATCCTAATTTCACAAGACAGGTAAGGGTAACAGCAGGCAGAACCTATGACAGCTCCTACCCAGTGCACCCACCCATATGGAGGAGGCCCAAATTTTAAAATGCCTAGTACTTTTTCTTTTAAATGTACATTTTGAAGCAAATCATGCTAAGCTTTGTGAAATGGCCCAAGGTATTTATAAAACTGACTATGATTTAAAGAAAATAGTATAATTATAATTTCAATGATATGTAACCTCCATTAGTGGCTTTCCGTTGCATGTAAGATAAGATCCAAATTCCTCACCAAGACCCACTGGGCTTTGCATGATCTGGCTCCAGATTTCTTAATCACTATGCTCCAACCACATAGACCTCTTAACACAGCCAGCCCTTTCCTGCCTCAGGGCCTTTGCACTCACTCTTCTCTCAGTCTGGCATGCTCTTTCCTGGGCTCTTTCTGTGGCTCTCTGCTTCATCCTCCAATCTCAGCTTAAATGTCACCTCCTTTTTGATGTCTTTCCTGAATGTGCCATCTATAGTGCTCCCTCACCCTGCCCCCTCACTACTACTTTCTTTGTAGCCTTTATTATAATCTATAATTAGTTTATTTACACGTTCTCTCCCTTCCATTGGAATGTAAGATCCCTGAGAACAGGAGCTTGAACTGTCTTCACCAATATAACTCCAGGACCTAAAGCAGTTCTTGGTATAGAGATGGGGTACAATTAATATTTGCTAAAACAAAAAATGTTGAATGAGCAAATGTTGAATGCATTTCAAATATAGTGCCCAGAATTTGCGAGAATTTGGTCAAGTGCCATGCCTTTCAAATAGTCCTGCATAATTAATAAACACAGTAAATTACTCTAAAAAATACACTGTTTTTGTATGAGGTCTTTGATTCCATTAATATATATCTGGAGTCCTATTTACCTATTTTGTAAGTCAGAGATGTTCAGTATGCTTGAATCATTAAAGCTACTTGCATCTGCTATGATATGCCATCTATGAAGTGATGATGCTTATGCCATAATGGTATGTGCTCTTCATCTTGTAATCTTTCTGAGTCACTAAGTCAAAATGCATTGGTCATTATGTCAACATTTATTAGTACACATGCTTACCTCGCATCATTACTGAAAAACATACATTTATATGGTGCTTTAAAGTCTGTAAAAAAGTCTGATATCAATTTACTTGAGCTTCAAAACCCCTTCTACCCTGTAAGGCATCTTATGGTCATTTCACTGGTGAGGTTACTAGAACTCAGGAAAGATTAAATGTTGCTTAAAACAACATAACTGGTGAAAGATGAAGCTAGTAAATGAACTCAACTCTTCCAACTCCAACTTCCAAGTCTAAGTACTTGTCTTTTTAAGCCACCCCACAGTGCTACTCCAACACTATACTTGAATAAAACTTGGTAGTTTACAAAGTACTTCCACATAAACTATCTCATTTCATCTCTTTACAACCCTTGTGATTGACAAGGATGGTAAAATTCCTTCCCTCAAGAATTTATATAGTTTTTTTAAGGAAACAATACATGTGGAAAACTGAAGACATTGTTACAGAGTTATGTAAACACATGGAAATTAATTATTGAAATGTACACAGATACCAAGGAGATTATGAACTGTATACAGCTAAATGAGATCTATTATAAAGCCTGGAAAGAGGTGATCCTAACAGGATTCAGGAGAGGAAGAAACTAGGTTCAAGGCATCAGAAACGAGAGGGATCCCAGGCTTCCACACAGAGGGAATGGGCCAAGCAAAGATGTGCTTGTGGGCACAGTGTCGTGTGGAGAGCAAAGCCAGCAAATTAGCCTGACAAAAATAGAGGGGCTCCATCAAGAAATAATGAAAGCTGAGAATGCTAAGATGAGGAGTACTTCTAGTTGACAGAAGACCTTAGATGTCAAGGGGAGCTTAGATTTTATTCAACAGACATTGGGGAGTTGGTAAAAGCTCATGCAAATAAAACATTAGAGATGAAAACAAAGTTTGATGACTCTTCTGGCAGCTCTGTGTAGAACTAATTGCAGCAGAGGAGACTGACCCAAGGCTGGTACAGTAATCCACGTGTAAGGCCACGTGGTCATAGACTGCAGCAGTGACTGAGAAAATGGGAAGGAAAGTGGACCTTGCAGAGAAAGACCCATCAGGACTGGGTGGTGGATTTAGAGTGGGAGAGGAGAGAAAAGAGTGAAAATTGGCTACGAGGTTTCCAGCCTATTGATCTGGGCTTATTGTGGTGCAATAAACACGTTATTTTTTTTACAGGGAAGCAGTTGGCTGAGGCCAAGAGTAGAGAGCTAGGGATAAGGAAGAATGAGCTAAGTTTTTAAAATACAAAGTTGAAGGTGGTGCAGGATATTTAGTTGAAGGCAACAGAGAAACAAGTCTGGAAAGAAGGCGAGTTTATATTTTTCATTTTTATTAACCTCTGTCTCTCTTTCCCAAACTGCATACTCACCACCTACTCACACAGCCTCAAATGCTCCTTTCTCGGCAATTCACCACTGAGCAAAATTCACATTTATAGATTTGTATATTTCCTTGTGAACTTTCTCTGTGGTAGCATTAAAAAAATAGAAGAAAGGATTTTAAAAATGTATTAAGACTTTTCACCCTGAAACATTTATTAAGAAGTTACTTTGGTTTTTAAAATTAATATTACTTCCAAAATCAAAATTTGTGCATCAGCTTTTACATTAAGTATATCCATTTATTCTATTTATAAATCTAACATACTGATGTCTGATCCACTTGGTTAATCATTTTAAACTGCATTTGTTCATTTAATAATTTGATTCTGTTTTTCAAACACATCAATTTTCTGATTAACACACCTTCCCAAGTTCTTAAGTAATTCTCATAAAATTAGTAAATCAAACAAATATAGGGCTTCCCTGGTGGCACAGTGGTTAAGAATCCACCTGCCAATGCAGGGGACACGGGTTTGAGCCCTGGTCTGGGAAGATCCCACATGTTGT
The DNA here is from genome assembly GCF_949752795.1 of Hyperoodon ampullatus. Classification (NCBI taxonomy): domain Eukaryota; kingdom Metazoa; phylum Chordata; class Mammalia; order Artiodactyla; family Ziphiidae; genus Hyperoodon; species Hyperoodon ampullatus. The sequence goes on from NC_136930.1 coordinate 43,710,016, forward strand.
GGAGCAATTAAGCCCATGCGCCACAACTACTGAGCCCGTGTGCCACAACTACTGAGCCCGTGTGCCACAACTACTGAGCTCATGAGCCACAACTACTGAGCCCACACACCTAGAGCCTGTGCTCTGCGACAAGAGAAGCTACTGCAATGAGAAGCCCATGCACCACAACGGAGAGCAGCCCACCGCTCGCTGCAACTAGAGGAAGCCCACGAGCGGTAACGAAGACCCAACGCAGCCAAAAATAAATAAGTAAATAAATAAATTAATTTTTTTAAAAAGCCTGCTGCTTTTGGAATTTGCACTGGAATGGAGGTAGAAGAGGGAATCCATCTTTAAACTTCTCCCCATTCCCCTCATCCCCTCACGTTGCCTGCCCTCCAAGGCCTTGGCCCCCTGTTTCTGACAATGACAGATAATGTTAGTGTTTTTAGTTTCTATTTGGCTGCTACAGAGAGGCCTCCATCAAGAACCTGGAAATAAGGTTGAATTCTCAAACTATGAAATCCACACTTAAAGGATCAAAGCAAAAGCCAAAAGGATGGCCTTAGCTAACAAGCCTCTTTAGTAACTTCACTAATGAATTAATGAGGGAGAGAGGAGGACTCAGACCAGGGGGCAGGGGAAATAAAACAGGAATGACAAAGACTAGGATTGGCAGTGACTATCCTGGCTTTGGCCAGGGAAAAGGGAACATTAGTTAACAGACTTCTAATATTACAGTCCCATTGGCAAGCCCTTTCCTGATGTGGAGATAGAGGCATCAGATTTTTCAGCCTGATTCCGAGAGTTGTTTGATTCATCTAACTTCCATTGTTCGGATTCTCATTCACCTCTACAGGTAGGTCTTTCTGCAGGGAAAGAAGGCACTGGTCTCTGACACTCCAGGATTACCGTCCTTAGGAAAGTTATAATTCTTATTATAGTTAATTTTTGATATTCTGACTTTATACATTTTTCAAGAAGTTAGGTAATTTGAGTCTGCCACTAAGAGATGGATCCATTTTCAATATGCTGATGAAATCAGGTTTCTGAATCTGCCAGGTTGAGTACCAGACCCTGGACTGGTAAACTGACCGAGGGAAGACCTTAGGAGACTGAGTGCTGGTCTTCCCAATTACTCCCTAAGACACACAGTCACAAGATAAATGACAAGGAGCCGCAAGCCACCTGAGGATTCAGAGCAGGGTTCTTGGACATAATAACATCTGAGTTGTATCTTAAAGGCTGAGTGAGAGTTTGCAGGTAAAGAGAGGTGGGCAGGGAGGTCCCAGCATAATCCAGGGCACAGAGAAGAGAGTGAGCAACTGTAAGTTGCGGGTTAGCTGGAGAAATAGAGGGGTCAAATCAAGGAGAGCCTCAAGTCTAATGGGCAGGAGGGAGTCATTCAAGTTTTTTAAGCAAGAGGATGACAGGGCAAATTTGGATTTATCACTCCTGCTCTAGGAGAATATGAATATGAAATCTATCAGTAGAATATGATTTTAAGAAACAGCTAGTCCAGAGGCAATTAAGAGGTCATAGCCCAGAAGAAAGACAGTTCTGAATTCTTACAGTAGAATGGAAACATTTCAGAAGCAAACACCAACAGGATTTAGTATTTGGACATTCAACGTCAAAAGGAAGAATCAGGGAGACAGGAGCCTAAGACCAGGTTCTGGTTTGGGTGTCTGAGTGGATGGCAGTGCCAAGAACTCATACATGGAATAGAGGTGGGAGCATCCCAGGGTTTGTTTCATAGAATCTAGGGGGTGAGGGATTAAGTGGGGTGAAAATAATGAGGTTAGTTTTGAAAATGTTAATAGGTATCCGAGATACCCGTGGGATGTCCAAGTAGAGATGCTCAGCATTTACTAATATATAGTTTCTGGGTGCTCAGAGAGGAGGTCAGTGCTAGACGTAAAGACGTGAAAGTTCTCCACAGAGGTGGTATTTAAAGCCTGAAACTGGATGACGTCGCCCAAGCAAGACAAAGAAGGACTAGGGTCCAAGGGAAAATCCTTGGGAGCAACGTTTAGCGGGTAGGCAGAGGAAGAACCCATGCAGAGGAACAAAAGCCCTGATACCAAAGAGGAGAAGCAGAATGGAAGAGTTTCAGGAGCCAAGGGAACTGTTTGGAGGGGCGGCAACTCCCAAGAGAGATCCAGGAACTAAGGACTTAAAAGTATCTCCTGGGGGGCTTCCCTGGGGGGCTTCCCTGGTGGCGCAGTGGTTAAGAATCCGCCTGCCAATGCAGGGGACACGGGTTTGAGCCCTGGTCCGGGAAGATCCCACATGCCACGGAGCAACTAAGCCCATGTGCCGTAACTACTAAGCCTGAGCTCTAGAGCCCGTGAGCCACAACCACTGAGCCTGTGAGCCACAACTACTGAAGCCCGCGCCCCTAGAGCCCGTGCTCCGCAACAAGAGAAGCCACCGCAATGAGAAGCCCGCGCACTGCAACGAAGAGTAGCCCCCGCTCACCGCAACTAGAGAAAGCCCGCGCGCAGCAACGATGACCCAACAAAAGGGAGTCTTCAGTAGCCCCAGGGGTGTGGCAGGAGTGGATGGGAGTGGAGGAGGGGAAGACAGTGAGCGTGGATCGTTTGTCATAAGGCTGGCTGCGCTTCGTAACCCTGAGATGCTGGTGTAGACCACAGTCAGTTTGCTGGGCCCCCTTTCCTGTCTGCTTTCCCTCTTGTCTAAGAGTCAAGTGATTGGGAACAAGAACCCTAAAGTAAAGGAAGAAACCCTGAGGCCGATACTGGTAGAGGATTCAGGGGTGTTCTCTTTCCCCAAAATCACTCCGCTTAACCTTCTCCATCTGTTGCTTCCCTCCACTGGTGGATAATGGATTCCAGTCTCCCATGCCAACCGAGACCCCTCTCATGGGGGAGCAGCAACCCACAGGGCTCCGCAGAAGTGATTACAGCTCTCAGGGACCCAATATGGCAGGAAGGAGAGAAAGACCATCTGTCAACCCTCAGAACCAGCATGCTTTCCTGAGCCTCTTTCCCTTTAGTTAGTGCCCCTGCTCTGATTTCCTCATACCTTACCCAGCCCCTCAATTTCCAGTGTCTAGAGAGCCACCATATTACGGAGTATCAGATTCCCAGTTCCCATGGGACCCAGGCTCGTTCTGGAGGAGAAACTGAGGATGGGACTTGGGACTTATTTAACGTGCATTCCTCTAACTTCCGGGGGAAGGGGGAGCCCTAGGATGTCCTTCCCTCCCAGGTCAAACTCGAACTCAGTTAAAATGGTGTGTATGACTCTTCTGAAGGAAGGCTGGTCTTTCGCCTGGAATCCCTTAAAAGCAGGGAAGAATGAGGAGGAATTGGGCCCCTTCTCTTCATCACTGTGTGGTCCTTCTTGCCCTACTCCAGGCCTCAGCCGGATCCAAAGGCTTCATTTACCATCAACATGGAAACCAGCCCTGTAAGGAGGAGGGAGGCCTACTTAGCCTTGAGCAGACCCTGGCAGTTCTGTTCCAGCCAGAGTGATCTGACCAGTCACCTGGGCTCTTCTTTAAGTTTATTAAAACTTTTCATTAAAAAGAAAAAAGCTTGTTAGAAGAGAGGCAAAAGAGTAGAAGTTAGTGGAGGGCACAAGATTCACTGATGGACCTTTTGTCTTAGCATAAAAGACTTGAGCAAGCTTGAGAACAAAGAGTCAGTGGGCAAGAGACACTCAAGATATAGGAGAGAAAAAGTTAATGATGGAAGAAGATGTTGGAGGAGACAGGATGAGGGATGCAATGGGATCACCTGTGGAGGGTCTGATTCCAAACAGGAAGATACAGACGCATCCTTGGAGACCAGCAGATACTGATGCTACATAGAGTCAGATGGGGCCAGTCACGTAAGACACTCCTGGATGAGGTCATCTGAATTTTCAGTGGATCCTAAGTTATTTAACAAACCAGGGAATGTCTACTTGGTGAGAGCCCATGTGCACATATCATTTCATTGCATCCTCACAACAGCCCTATGAGGTAGATACTGTTCTGATTTTACACTAGAGGAAAGAACCTTAGGGAAGTTAAGCAACATGGCCCAGGTCAGACAGCTCACAGGAAGCAGACGCAGGCTCTGAATCCAGGCCTGTCTAGCACATGTTCTTTGTGTAACTCCACATTGCACCATGCTGCTTAGGGCAGATGAGAGGGCACTGTGCTGTCCCAGAAGGCCAGCGAATCTTTTCATCTCTGTAATCACCACATAGGTGTTATCTGCCTAGGTGTGGAGCTTGTCCTAGATTCCAGATTTTCTAGTTTGTCTGGAAATCTGTTCAACTACAGTAAACAGCATAGGCCCACCCAGGACCTTGAAGAGTCAGGTGATAGCTTGGTAAGAATTTGAATTAAAAGTCAGCAAACAGCAGATGCAAACCATTATATACAGAATGGATAAACAACAACGACCTACTGTACAGCACAGGGAACTATATTTAATATCTTGTAATAAACCATAATGGAAAAGAATATGAAAAAGAATATATATGTGTGTGTGTATATATATATATATATATAAAACTGAATCACTTTGCTGTACACCAGAAACTAACATAACATTGTAAATCAACTGTACTTCAATAAAATACATTAAAAAAAAAAAAAAAAAAAAATCAGCGGACTTCCCTGGTGGCACAGTGGTTAAGAATCTGCCTGCCAATGCAGGGGACACGGGTTCGAGCCCTGGTCCGGGAAGATCCCACATGCCGCGGAGCAACTAAGCCCGTGCGCCACAACTACTGAGCCTGCTCTCTAGAGCCTGTGAGCCACAACCACTGATCCTGTGAGCCACAACTACTGAAGCCCACGCCCCTAGAGCCCGTGCTCCGCAACAAGAGAAGCCACCACAATGAGAAGCCCGCGCACCGCAACAAAGAGTAGCCCCCGCTCGCCGCAACTAGAGAAAGCCCTCACGCGGCAACGAAGACCCACTGCAGCCAAAAAAAAAAAATAATAATAATAATAATAAATAAATAAATTACATAGTTATTTAAGAAAAAAAGAATCGGCAAACAGTATCCTGATTTTGTGTCTGATATTCATTACATAGTGTCTTTGTGATCATCAAAAATGTGGGAAGGGCTGGAGAAAATATTTGCAGTCCCTAAGTTTCTTAACCGGTAACCTTATCTAAATCCTGTGAATTAAGTAACCATCTATCAGATGGTCAAAGTGGTTGCATCTAGGACAAGGGACCTAGGAGACCGCCCAGGGCCTATGTACATACATCACTGAATCAAATACGTTCAAAATCATCCCTCTATAGGACGGCATAAGCTGACTTATCAAATGCCAAGTAGTCAGGTAACTTCCCAGAGGCAGGCCTTTTGCTGCACTAGTTCTCCCTGAGCACAGTTACCACGAGAGGAGCCAGATGCCACATGGGTCCCTGTGCTCCGCTGCCCACAGCGTGCAGAGCCTTTGGACCTGCATTCAGAGACCCCCCCATAACACCCTCTGCCAAAAACCTCTCTCCCGTTGCATCAGCGCATCCCATGCAGAGTGGTAGGGAAAGGTGGGGTAAGGAAGGGGTCTCTCTTTTGGAACCCTATGTGTTCTGAGAATTAACAGCAGCAGGAGGAACAGGTCCTTAGGCTGACACGGTTGTTATATAAACTTTCTCCTGGAGTTGGGCTAGAGATCAAATTGATGAGGGGAACATGCAGGAATTTAGTGAGAAGGAAGAGTAACGATACAATGAAGAAAGGTTTTAAAGAAAGCGTCTCGAAATACCAAAAAAGATGGCTACAAGTAGGTTGGGACCAGTCTGTGGGACGTGTGAACCACCCCGAATCTCCCACCTTCTCCATGAAGCCTCTCAGAATTGGCCAGAGAAAAGAATTGTGATTTCCTGTGCCTTGATGAGTCTAGACTTGGAACTACATTAGTTACCTTCCCCATAAACTCTAAAATATTGGGCGTCTTATGTGCTGGGCTCTGTTCAGGGTTTTTAGGAATACCAGGGTGAATAAGAAGGACAAAGTTGCTCCTCTTTACTTTCTGATGCAAGCAGTTAGAAAATATCAGGCGTTATGAACACGCCATCAGAGTGATGAGCTAGAGGGGACTGGCAGGCTACTTTAGATGAAGATAGTCATACAAGGCCTCTCTGAAGTGTAAGCTGAGACCTGAATGAGAAGGAAGAAGCGGACTTTGGGATGAGCATTCTAAGGCAGAGGGAACAGCAAAGGCAAGCTCTCCTACGCTGAGAAACATAGAGAACCATGTGGTCAGAGTAAAGTGAGCAAGGGGAAGAGGTGGGGAAGAGGTGTAGAGGAGGAGGTTGGAGAGATAGGCTCCAGCTGGGGTGGGGAGCCTGCATTTTGTTGTAAGGGTAATGGGGAGCTATTGAAGGTTCTAGGCAGAGGACATACATGATCCTATTTATGAGTCAAAAGCTCTCTTTGGCTAAGATGTGGAGAAGAGATTATACATGGCAGAGGATGGAATCAGAGAAATCAGGAGGTAATTACAGAATAATTCAGGTGATAGGCTTGAACCAAGGTGGAGATAAGGGTGGAAGAGGAGAAATGATGAGATTCTGAATATGTTTTGGAGACAGAGTCAACCCAGCTTGCTGATAAGTTAGGTGCAGGAGATAAGAGAAAGGAATCAGGGATCATTTTGAGGTTTGGAACAGGGCAACTATGAACTTTTCCTTATTTCTTACTGCTAATACATACCTTAAGAAAAAACTTAACATTTTAAATTATAAAAGCAATATACATTTCTGTAGAATATACAAGCAATAAAATTAAGAAATAGAAAAATTCATCAGCCTATAATTCACAGGTAACTACTATTCATCTTTTGGTTCACTTACTTCTAATCTTTTCTCATTTTTATAAGGAAAGCACTTTCCAGGTAATAAAATTATACATATTAATTAGAAACAATACAGAAAAAAGTAAACATAGAAATTAAAATCACCCAAGTATAACCAGAATTAATATTTTTATGAATGATATACGCATATGTATTCAACTAATTTTGAACATTCTCAACACATGGCTTGTATTTTGCTTTTTTAAAAAAACTTTGCCACGGGGGCTTGCCTGGCGGTCCAGTGGTTAAGACTTCGCCTTCCAATGTAGGGGGTGCGGGTCCGATCCCTGGTCGGGGAGCTAAGACCCCACATGCCTCGCGGCTAAAAAAACCCAAACCATAAAACAGAAGCAATATGGTAACAAGTTCAATAAAGACTTCGAAAAACATTTTGCCATGAACTTTAACTCATCATCATCATAATTATTTTAAAGTATTATTTTATTGGGTTGTAGGCACTTATTCCTGATGTATATGAACCTGTCACAACAGCTCTGCCTTACTAAAGGTCCCAGGTTGCTACATTTTGGACTTTCGCCTTCACATCAACCTCTGCCCCCCACTGCCTCAATCCCCCAAGTTAGAATCTTATAGTTGTCCAGAGGTCCCCAAGCTGAGGCAGGGTCTTCTCAATGACCTGTCTCAGCCCCCTCGCGCCACCACCTACCTTCACTGCCACCAAGAAGTAGTGCCCTTGCTGGTGGCCTGCCTGGCATCATCTTTTGCAACACGACAGGAAAACATACCTGACTGTATTTCCGGTGAACCACTGCATGATCCCCCCACCCACCGCCGCTGCCCCTCCATCTCCCCGGGGGTCACCTACTTTCCAGGAATGAATTCCAGGTGGCGAGTTTCGAGGCCCACCCTCCCCAAACTCCTGGGACCATCTGCTATGGCACAGGCAGAGTCAACAGGTATAGCCACTTGGATCGCCGCCCCTCCCTCCAAGAGGACATGTGTGTTTCCTCCCTGGTCTCAAGCCTGGCTCTGAGCTGCTTTCTGAACTGCTCTCACATCTACCCTGCTTCTAAGCCTGCCCTCCCTGTGTGAATCTCCCCACCTTCAATCAGGCAGGAGACGATAAGGCTGGTATCACTTGCTCATTTGGAGGAGGTAGATAAGAAAGCCCAGTGCCACCTGGAGAGAGGTACTCAGAGCCTGCTTCTTGATTGATTGATTGAAAGATACACCCTTTTCATTTACATCACCATAGTTAGTTTCTTACCATAGGCAGATAGTGCCATAGTTATTATCCCAAAGAGAATTTGGCTTATTTTTAAACCATGAATGGTTTAAATGATGGTTAAATTCATAGATGAATCTGAGTTTTATAATCATCAGAGTCTGAGCAACTGCCACAAGTAAAACTACTTCAACTGCATAAATCTGAACTGATGCAGAGTGGAAAGCTGAAGGATAATAATGCTTTATATTTGTAGCACACGATGCATGTTTCCACGCTCTCCCAAATTATCACATTTGCTTGTTACAACAACTTGTTGAGACAGGCAGAGTTGATATTTGTATTTCCACTTTATAGGCTTAGTTCATCAAACATTTATTGATTCCTTTTTATATACCTGGCCCTATGCTGGGTACCGGTGATACTGAGAGGAAGATAATACAGTTTCTATCCTCAAATTGCTCACAATCTGGCCGGAGACACAGATATAGCAACTAACTAAAGTATGTGTGGTGAGCATTATGCATTTTGTAGGAACAAAATGTTATAGGCACCAAGAGGAAAGAGTAAAGCAGGGCGTGGGGAGAAGCAAACATCACTGAGTGCCTATCAAGTGCCAGGTATTGGGCTAGGGCCTTGCTACTCAAAGTGTGGTCCACGGACCACCAGCAGTTACATCCCCTGGGTGCTTGTTAAAATGCAGAACCTCAGGCCCTACTCCAGACCCACTGATTCAGAATCTGCATTTTAACAAGATGTTCAGGACATCTCTATGCCCATTAAAGGTTGAGGAGCACTGGGCTAGGTGATTTACAGATTTTATTTAATTCACAGCCCAGCGAGGTAGTTTTTATTAGCCCTGTATTACATAAGATAGGACATGGAGTTACAGAATTCTGTCTAAGTCTCACAGCTATGTCATGGAGCTGGGATTTGAACTAGGCCTACCCTGTGATGTTTCTTACTCTCTAGGGGTTTCAGAAAGGCCTCCTGGACAAGATGACGTTTGTGCTGGACCTGGAAGGACCTCACTGGGAGGAGGGAGGGCCTTCCAGTCAGAATGCCCCTTGAGTGAATGCTTGGTATGGCAATGGAATACAGCCTGTCGTGGGTAGTGTGGGAACTAAGGTGAGCAAAGCAGATTGGAATCAAATTATCCAGGGCCTTGAATGCCACCTTAAGGAACTTGAATCTATCCCATGAGTAGGTTTTGCAGCCTGCTGTGGAACTGCGATTGTGGAGAGACTGCTTGTATCAGAAGCCCAGCCTCGCCACTCACTAGTTCTATAACTTCAGGCAGGGTCGCTGGTGGGGTTCTCCGAGATGTACTTGGGAGTGCAAAATGGCTATTAGAAATCAAGGCCTGGGAGGAAGAGGGAAGAAACAGGGTTGGGCAGAGAAGGAAATCAAAGAGTGGCCCAAAAGAGGCTCGGCCAGGGGCTTCCCTGGTGGCGCAGTGGTTGAGAGTCCGCCTGCCGCTGCAGGGGACACGGGTTCGTGCCCTGGTCCGGGAGGATTCCACATGCCGCGGAGCGGCTGGGCCTGTGAGCCATGGCCTCTGAGCCTGTGCATCCGGAGCCTGTGCATCCGGAGCCTGTGCTCCGCAACGGGAGAGGCCACAACAGTGTACCACAAAAAAAAAAAAAAAAAAAAAAGTCTCGGCCAACCTGACAGGTAGCTGAGGAAGATGGCGAATCCAAGCTGTCCTGTATCAGGCCGAGACAGCCGGGACTTTATCCCTCACCTCGCCCAGGCACCAGATGCCCAGGCAGGGCATGACCTCAGGTGATGTGGATCTCTATGGCTGGGGCAGACCCTGAAGGAGGAAGCTGTCTGCTGACAGCTAGGCAGCAAGTCCTCCTCCCTGGAGGGGCTTGAGCAGGGCACCCTCGGGGTCTGCCACAGACAGTATCCTTACTGCTGTGTCTCTGTCCCTCCACTGGCAAAATGGAAATATTAGTAGTCGATCCCCCATGGGGCAACTGTATGCCTGGCCTATAATTCCAGGGATGCTAGTTATTAGTATTATCTGCCTTGACAAGATATTCACTGTCTACTTTCTCCCTTGGAGCACTTGGAGTTTGAAAATCTCTCACTGTGGCCTGAGGAATATGAGGATCCTGCGCAATTCCCAGTTTGCCTGGATTTCTGCCCCTTTCTCACAATGTTCCAGGTCTCATCATTTGTCAGGATAGCCTGGTTGAGTTAACTACTGTGCTAGGCAAAAGGCAAGATTTGAGAAATTTAAAACAGGAATGCCAAGTCAGATCAGTGGTTTTAAAATATCATGTAAGTTGAATCATAAAGGATGGACTACAGGGTGCATTTGGGGGGTATAGGCTAAGCTTCTGTACCATAGAGACTCAAAATAAGACCCAAACAGAAGAGTTTCCTTCTTTCTTATGTAACAGTCTAAAAATGAGTGGTCAAGGGCCACAAAAATGGCACTATTCCATGAGGCCACTTGGGGACTGAGATTCCTTTTAATCTTGTTTCTCTACTATCCCCCAAGACCGTGGTTCTTAAAGTGTAGTCCCTAGACCAGCAGCATCAGAATCACCTGGGAACTTTATTAGAAATGCATATGGTGGACTTCCCTGGTGGCGCAGTGGTTAAGAATCCACCTGCCAATGCAGGGGACACGGGTTCGAGCCCTGATCCGGGAAGATCCCACATGCCACAGAGCAACTAAGCCCGTGCGTCACAACTACTGAGACTGCGCTCTAGAGCCCGCGAGCCACAACTACTGAGCCCGCATGCCACAACTACTGAAGCCCACGCGCCTAGAGCCCATGCTCCACAACAAGAGAAGCCACTGCAGTGAGAAGGCCGTGCACCGCAACGAAGAGTAGCCCCCGCTCACGGCAACTAGAGAAAGACCGCGGGCAGCAACAAAGACCCAACACAGCCAAAAATAAATAAATAAATAAATAAATTAATTAATTACAAAAAAAAAGGAAATGCATATGGTGGGGCCTGACAATCTGTGTTTTAGCAAGCCCTCCAGGTGATTCTGAGGCACACCCAAGTTTGAGAAACACTCACCTAAGATTTTTTTTCCTCATCGCTCAGGTCAAAACTGTGGGATGAGCCTGAAGAAAGGTGGAAGAAAAGCAAAAAGAGGGCAAACTATTTCCTTTTCAAAGAAAGTGCCTGGAAGGTGAATGCATAACTTCCTCTGACATCCTATTGGCTGATAACTAGTCATGTGTCCATGTGGCCACCTAACTATGAGGGACCTTGGGAAATGTAGGCTCTAACTGGGCAGTCTGTGTCCAGCTAAAACTTGCAGTTCTGTCCTAAAAGAAACATCAGGGAATGAATCCTGGCAGAAAATTAGTAGCCTCCATCACTACTGCAACAGGACAGGCAAAAAGCTGAGGGGAACTACTCCTATTAAAGTAGTGGTTATGTATTGGAGAGGAAGAGATGTATTTGGCAAGTAGGTTCTGTTTTGATCCTATGGTGAGGGAGAGGAAGAAGAAGTGACAACTCCTGCGTTTCTAGGTGGGTAGATGGTGATGGTGTTGCCTGGGGTAGAGATTCTAGGGGAAGAGAAAAGAAAGGAGAATATGAAATTTGACACTAGACATAATGATTTTGAGCTGACCGAGGAATGTCCAGGTAGAAATATCCAGATCTGTAGGCAGTTGGAAACACTTGTTCAAGGACCCTGAGAAAGGTTGGTGCTAGAGATAGAGACTGGCAAACGCCATGGTGATGGGAACTTGAGCGTGAACTGGATTGCCCAGCGTGTGACACAGGAAGGGGCACTAGGGCGGGGGACGCTGATATTCAAGGTGAGTGCCGGAAGACAGGCTCATGAAGAATGGTCATTGTGGCATTGGGGCCAATACAAGGGGATTAGAGAGCTCAGTGGAGGAAGGAAGGCACCTTAAGATCAGGGTGGTACCAGTGTCAAATGCTGCAGTGGTGACATATGGGACAAACCCTCAGAAGTGGTATTTGGTGACAGATCAGAAAAGCTGCGACTCAGACAACTTAGGAGACATACCGAGGGTTCCACAGCTAGTGGGCCGCAGAGCCAGACCAGCATGTCTTCTGGCTCTAGCCTTCCCCTTACAAGGTGTTGAGGCAGCCATTGTTGCTCTCCTCCTAACACTATCTGCAGGAGGCCTTAGCATTCTCCCGACACTGAGCTGGGGTATAAAAGCTGACTTCTGGTTTGTGGCTCTCTAGCCGTCTGTAGGACTGGTTTCCAAAACTGTCATGGTTCTTTCTGCCTCCCATTGGCTTGCACTGACCCACCCCGAGTCTAATTGTGACACCGGGTTGGGCTTTATGGGCTTCCCTTTCCTCCTAAGCATTCCACAGTCATGTTGCCTTTGTCCTTGTGTCATGCCTCACCCTGCATCCCAGCTTCAGAGCAATGTGAAACAATTGTTGTCACACCCTTACTTACCATGCTCTGTCAGCCCAGTGCGAAAGAGGAGCTTGATGACTAAAAAGCAGGACTCAGGTTCAAATCCATTACACAGCTGATTCTACCTTCCATGCATTTTCAAGTGCAAACATCTTGACTTGCTGAAGATGCTGGACACCTCTGTCAAGGACAAACCCCACCAATGTGACCTTATTCACTGCAGGTTGATCATGAACTTGGCACCATGCAAGGTTGCTTATCTCCAAAGTGTTCAATTTTTTTATCCTATGTTCCTAAGTGTTTGATAATTGTGTATCAGGGTACTTTCAAGGCAGCTGAATTCTATGGCAGCTTTCAGCATCCTGCTTCTGGTGAGTGTTATTGCCTGTTGGAAGGACTTTGCAGCTACAGGCAGACTCCCACCATCCACCGACGGGCTCGTTATCAATCCATAGTTGTGTGCTGACTGCAAAGTGGTCCCAGGTTTTTGCATATATTGTGAGATCACTATGGGAACACAGTCATTATGATACAGCAGTTCCTGTCTTGAGTACTTTAGATAGCTTTCTTTTATGGTTTTCTTTCCTATTGATATGAAAGAGATTCTTGATAACCAAAGATAAATATATCCACAAATTTCAGGTTCCTTGTTTCATATATGAGCATGATTTCATCATTGAAATTGAATAAGCCCAGATCTGTGATGCAACTGTGTATTCTCGTAGCAGGTGAGTCAGACAGGACCCCATCAACTCTGACATGTTGGATGACCTTGAGAATTCAGTGATTTCCTATGACGTAGAACAAACCAGGTTAGTAGCTGCCAGCAGAAACCAGGCATAAATACTGCTAGTAAATACTACTACTGGTTCTAAAATATATACCTTATCAGTTCATACTTCACTTTTTGCTCTTACCACTAAAGTCCAAGCTATCATGACACAATCACTAACCTGGGTTGTTAACCAGTCTCCCTGCTTTCATTCTGACCCCCTCCCTCCGTTTTCTACACTGAAACTGGAGTCATCTTGTATGTAAAATATATTATGTCACTCGTCTGCTTAAAACTCATCTGCGTTCCATCTCATCTCAGAATAAAATCCAAGATTAACACCACGGTCTATGAGGCCCTATGTGATCTGACTGCTGCCTGACTCTCCCATCTCATATCATACCACTCTTTTCCCCTTTATAATAATCTGTCTACACTGGCTCTCCTCCACCTCGTAATGATCTATCCACACTGGCTTTCCTGTTTCTTGCCCATAGGACCACCATGTACAGACACGCAGGTTGTGTACTGCATAACTCTGGGAGGGGAATTCAGTAGGCTGCAGGGTACATGATGGACCCGGAAATGCACAGCATGGTGGTCCAGCTCACACACACCAAGATTTCGGCATTTGCTGGTCCTTCTGCCCGGTACATCCATCAGGTTCTTTGCACGGCTGGCTCCTTCTTGCCATACATTCAACAAATATTCCACAAAGCACTATTCTCTACCAGGCAGAACTGGTTACATAATTTGCAGGGCCCAGCGCAAAATGAAAATCAGGGCCTCTTATTCCAAAATTATTCAGAATTTCAAGATGGTAACAGCAGAGCATTAAACCAAGCAGAGGCCCTTCTGAGTATGGGGCCCTCTGTGACCACACAGGTCTCGCCCCCATGAAGTTGGCACTGGCCTCGGTCTCCGCTTAAATGTCACTTTCCCGGGGGGCCCTTCCCAACCACCCAAGCCAAAGGAGCCTTCTGATACTGTGCAAAGGTGAGCTAAGGACTCCCTTTCCTTTCCAGGTAAAATCACAGCATTTTGAATTACTGATGAAATAAGAATCCTGGGTTCCACTCGCACTGTGTTTTTAGATTGAACATCCAATCAACTTAAAAGGTTTTGTGTTTCACTTTAATGAAGTCTTGGACGGGTTCTCATTTTTCTATAAATTGGCCCTGAAGGAGCTGACGGGCCTCATAGGCCAAGGAGAACTTTGCTGTACAAAGATCAAAAAGGACCTATTATAACATTAAAAATTTGAAAAGGATACTATGATTGAATTTTTTTTCTAATAAAAAACAACAATGCACATTTTATGGAGCTAATGATTTCATGTGTAGTAATAAACTCAACGGTATTTTAAGGTTTAGTAGAAATTGCACAGTTACTAATTGGCTAGCATATATTTCCCCCTGCCTTTGGAAATTAAAGTTTTTGCTTTTGATGAAATAAAAATTATTTAAGTACAATTTCATCCTTGAAAAGGCAAAGTTTTGTTGTTTTGTAGCACTGTGAAATTTCTTATATAACATATGGTTAGTTCAAAATATACATTGCCATCATTCATAAGACATTTATAAATAATGGATTATAAAGTTCTACATATGGTATTTGACTCAGAAAAAAAGGATGCATAGAACAGTTTCTTTATAAGATCTTCTCATCTTGTTACGGTTTCTCTCCTACGCCTAGGAATCTAATACTCTAGCCTAATAACAGGAGAAGCAAAAAGTTCAAGGCTCTGTGACAGTGAGATAAGGCAAGAACATGTAATTTTCAGAGAGACTGCCATTCCTGCCACCATCCTCTGGCTAGGCTATGCCATCTGGGGGTTTCAGATACGGTTTTCTGTAGTGGATTACCCTTGGGTTACTGCCAGGAGCAAAGCAGTTGTAAAAATGCAACTTCCTAAAAGCGTTTGCAACCAAGGGAGAAAACAAGTTTCTGCCCCAGTTTTTGCTAATTTTGTAAGCAACCATAAAAAAGAGAGAGAGAGAGAAACCTGAGAACAATATGCGTTTACATTTGTGTAAGGCAAAGAATGAAAGTAAAAGCTAACCATGCATAACCAAGCTAACCTCACTCAAGAAGTCTAGTCCTAGACTGAATTATGAAGGAAAGAAACCCTGACTTCCTGCCTTCTTGCCCCATTTGCTCTCAGAAAAGTAGCTGATAAACTGATTTATACTAAGGTATAAATGACTAATAAATGTTAATGGATTATCTTTTGCAGGAGTATTTGCTTTAGAGCAGGGAAAAAAGAGTCTTTGCCAAAGAGCTGAAAGTTTTAGTGGTAGAATTTCAGCGGAGCCCAAAACTCACCCACAAACGTTTCCATCTTAAGAGAAGAGGAGTTGTCTGTACTTACTAGTTCCTTTTTATCTTCTCTCATTTCTCTCTCTCTCTCAACTTTTTGTTTTTGTTTTGGAATAATTTCAGGTTTACAGAAAATTTGCAAAGATAATACAGAGAGTTCCCATGTATCTCTCACCCAGTTACTCCCAATGTTAACATTTTATATTACTATGGTACATTTGTCAAAATAAAGAAACTAACATTGAAACATTCCTATTCGCTGCACTCCAGACTTTGTTAGGGTTTCATCAGTTTTTCCGCTAACGTACTTTTTCTGTTTGCTCCAATCCAGGACACCACACTGCATGTAGCCCATTCTTTTTTATTCCCAATCTAATCTTTTATCCCCAGAATTCCACATGTAAGTCTGGTTATGTTACTTCTTTATTCAAACACCCTGATGGCTTCCTTCTCACTCAGAGCAGAATCCAAAGCCATTACCAAAACTACAAGGCACTACATGATCTGCTCCCTCCTCCAACTCTCTGTCTTAACTGCCCACCAGCTCTCTCCTAGTTATCCCATTCCAGCCACCCTGGCCTAGCTCTTCCTTCGACCTACCAAGCCTGTTTTGCCTCAGGGGCTTGTACTTGCTATGGCCTCTACTTGGAATGTTTTGCCCCTGGGTATCTTCCTGGCTTGTCAGGAAGGGATGTAAGGTTGAATGATCAGGGTGGGGTGACCAACCCCTCCAGGTTTGCCAGGAGCTATCCTGATTCCTGCCCCCCACCCCCCACGCCGCGGTACTCGGCCCCTCACCGCTGCGGCCTCTCCCGTTGCGGAGCACAGGCTCTGGACGCGCAGGCCCAGCGGCCAGGGCTCACGGGCCCAGCCGCTCCGTGGCATGTGGGATCCTCCCGGACCGGGGCACGAACCCGTGTCCCCTGCATTGTCAGGCGGACTCTCAACCACTGCGCACCAGCGAAGCCCCTATCCTGATTTTAAAACCGAAAAGCCAGGCTTCCCCTGTGGCTCAGTGGTTAAGAATCCGCCTGCCAATGCAGGGGACACTGGTTCGAGCCCTGGTCCGGTTAGATCCCACGTGCCGCAGACCACCTAAGCCCGTGTGCCACAACTACTGAAGCCCACATGCGTAAAGCCCGTGCTCCACAACAAGAGAAGCCACCGCAATGAGAAGCCTGCACACCCCAATGATGAGTAGCCCCTGCTCTCGGCAACTAGAGAAAGCCTGTGTGCCGCAACGAAGACTCAATGCAGGGTAGGGTCCAAGCTACTTGTGAAGACAAATAGCTTTATTTTGTAAGGTGTACAAACATTTTTTTTAAAAACCCTGAAAAGCCATGTACCCTGGGAACCCCCTCAGTTCCTGGCAAACTAGGTCAGCTGGTCACCTAGCAGGGGTAGGTTTGTGTAGGGGATTTGTTAACACTTAATATGGAGGCTAGAGAAGATGTCATGGACAAGGAGACATTTGGGCGAAGGCTTGATGGAGGCGAGTGACTGAGTTTGCCATTCCTTATTGTTGTATGGTTCCTGGGGGCCTGTCTACAGATCCCATTGAGCACAGATAAAGAAAACCCCAATGGTTGTCAAAAACTACATTAAAAATTTTTTTCTTAAATGATACAAATGAAGTTATTTTATTACAAAATTTTATTACAAAATTCATTACTTATTTACAAAAATTTGTGGCTACCAAAGGAGAAGGGGGGCGGAGGGATAAATTAGGAGTTTGGGATTAACAGATACACCCACCACTATATAGAAAATCGACAAACAACAAGAACCTACTGTATAGCATAGGGAACTATCTTCAATATCTTGTAATAACCTATAATAGAAAAGAATCTGAAAAAGAATATATGTCACATGTATATCATATATATATAACTGAATCACTTTGCCGTACACCAGAAACTAACACAATATTGTAAATCGACTATGTTTCAATTTAAAAACAAAAAGAAAAAAATGTTTTTTCCTTCCATTTTTCTTGAGATATAATTGACAAATGGCACGGTATACTGTAAGGTGTACAGCATAAGATTTGACTTACATACATCATGAAATGATGGTACAAAATTCCAGGTGTGGGCTTCCCTGGTGGCGCAGTGGTTGAGAGTCTGCCTGCTGATGCAGGGGACACGGGTTCATGCCCCGGTCTGGGAAGATCCCACATGCCACGGAGCGGCTGGGCCCGTGAGCCATGGCCGCTGAGCCTGCGCGTCCGGAGCCTGTGCTCCACAACGGGAGAGGCCACAGCGGTGAGAGGCCCGCGTACCACAAAAAAAAAAAAAAAAATTCCAGGTGTAAGATAAATAATTACTAGGGATGTAATGTGCAACATGATTAATATAATGAACACTGCTATATCTTATATATGAAATTCGTTAACAGAATAAATCCTAACAGTTCTCATCACAAGGAAAAATATTCTTTTTCTTTTATTTTGTATCTATAGGAATGATGGATGTTCATTAAACTTATTGTGGTAATCATTTAAAATGTTGTTTTTAATAATTGCACTCTCAGATTTTATGAGATCTACAGAGAGTAGCCAAGGAGGCTTTGGAGCCCAGCAAATATGGAGTCTTGGCTCTGCTATGTGACCTTGAACAAGTTATTTCATTTCTCAAAGCCTGATTTTTCTCACTTGTGAAATGAGGGTTATAAAAACCTCAAGGGTTATTGTAAAGATTAAAAGAGTTAATATGTATAAGGTGCTTTGAACCATTCTGGCACATAAACACTCAATTATAATCCATTATTGTTGTTCTTTTCTCCCCATGTTTTTGGTGGGGCATCGATACTCAATGTAAGTGCTGTTGTGTGCAGGACACAGGGATATAATCCAGGGCTATGGAAAAGGAGTTAGGGAGAAAGAAGGCCATAAAGAAAGGGATCACAAAAGATGAGTTAATTCAGGTACTTACTTTTAAATGATTTTTGAGATAACTGCAAAAATTTACATGCAGGTATAAGGAATAATTTAGAGACTTCAGATATACCCTTCACTCACCTTCCCTCAGCAGTAACATCTCACATTACTATAGCACAATATCACAACCAGGAAATGCATAGTAGGTACTTCTCATTCTGTTACTGAAACTAAGACCGTCATCTGCATGGAATTGAACAACCAGTGCTTCCTCCTTGAGGGTGGAGAGCCCGGGGCCGAGGAGCGTAGGCCCATGGTCCTTATCACGTCAATGAGGGACCATTGCAGTGGGCGCATCACCTTGCTCTCTGCTCCAATCCAGTGTAAACCACAGCCTGTGCTTCTGATAGGATCACTTCTTAGCAGTGTTCTCTTTGGCCTTAAGCATAGTCAAACTTACAGCTTACTGAATGTTTATTATGGCCGCAGGCTCTGTGCTAAATATTTTTCATGCATTATCTCCATCTTTACAACAGCCCTAGATGATAATATTGTACCCATTTCATAGATGATGAAACTGAGGTCTTGTATGGTTAAGCAGCTTGCCCAGGTCATGTATCTAGGAAGTAGGAGAGCTGGGATTAAAATGCAGACCAACCTGATTCCAAAGCTATTCTCACCAACCCACATCCTCACACATTCATGGCAGAGTACAGAGGAAAGGGACAGGATTGACAGGTATTTTCTTGCCTTCCTCAGTGAATTCACGATTGAGTTGGGGTGGGGCCGAATATAAAAACATAAATGATCGTACAAGGCAGTATATGTAAAGCACTAATCCAGGGTAACCTAGGCACCCAGGGGCAGGACAGCTGGGAAAGGCCCTCTGGAAGGAAGTAGGTGAGGGGAATGGGCTGGGCCTTGGGCGTGAGGAGGGCTTGTCGGGCAGAGCCCACACTGTTGTCACAGTCATGTCTGCTTTCACCCCACCTTCCCCTGTCTCCCTCCTGACCTTAACCAAATGGATCTGTGGTAGACTTATTTCAGAATACATAATAATCCTAATAGCTGGTGTGTACAGAGTGCCCACATTGGGCTAGTCACTGTTTTAAGTGCTTTATGTATGGTAACTCACACACCTAGAGCATAGGTACTATTATTAGCCCCATTTTACAGATGAGGCTACTGAGGCAGAGAGCGATCAAGTAACTTGCCCAAGGTCACCCAGTTAGCAAGTGAAAGTCAGGATCTGAACCCAGGCGGCTCGGGTCTAGACTCCCCACGTTGGAGTCTACTCCTGCCCTCCACTTCGCAAGTCCTTGGTACACATCTCTATAAAATCTCACCCAGTCAAAACTCAAGTCAAATAGCACAACACCCACCACCCAAAGGGGAGCGAGCACTTTCTGAGCAACAAACTTCTGGGATTGGCCCTGGGCCCAGTGATTCACATTTCATTTTCACTACAGTCCTGCAAGGTTTGTATACATGAGGAAATTAAGCTTCAGAGATATTAAGTAACTTGCTCAAAGGCTGAGATTCCCACCCGAAACCTATGTCCTCCTCTGTACGTAGCTCATGTTTCAAATCCCTCTTTCTCTGAGGCCTTCCTCTTCCCATCACCCAGCAGCCACGCATCAGGCCCTGCTCTGTGCTGGCCACACCCATTCTGCACCTATTTAGAAATTTGCACACATGGCCTTAATGGTTTTCTCAGCAATACTCCTCCCCAGGCAAGAGTGGTGCAAGTGTCAGGAGACATGGGGCCTGCTTTGTAGGGCTTATAACATCCTAAGATTCCAGATCTGGAAAGTACCCAGAGATAATCAGACCCACTACTCACCAGGGAGGGTCTCCTTCTACAGTGATCCCTGATCATTTATTCATTCAGCAATAAATGCCTACTACGTGCCAAGCATGTCCCGAGTGATGGGGATATGGCAACAAACAGGACAGGCAAATCCCTCATCTCCAGGAAGTTCCATTCTGGTTGGGGGAGACTGCCAATAAACATGATTGAAAGTAGAATATATAGGATGTTGATATATGGTATGGAGAAAAAATTTTAAAATAAAAATTAAAGTATGGAAGGGGAAGGTAAAGAATGGGGTGAGTGTGTGTGTGTGTGAGAGAGAGAGACAGACAGACAGACAGAGAGGCAGAGAGAAAGAAAGAGAAAGAGTGAGCTTGGGTTGGCCAGTGGTAACCTCTCTGAGAAGGATTTCTCTCTCAAAGTCCGTCAGCCACTATTTGCTTGAATACGTCAGCTACAGAAAAGTCATTCCCTAAAAGGCACTCGTTCCGTTTTAAGCAAGCTCTGCTTGTTCTGCAGTTTATCATATCTTCTCCCAGTGACTTCTGCTCTTCACCCTGAGTTCTGCCTTCAGTAGCTGTACCCAGCAAGCCTAACGCCCTCCCCCAGGGCAGACCACCCTCCACCTGTTGGAGGACATCTGTTTCCTTTCAGTAGTTCCCCATAACCCTAACAGCCTCAGTTCTTTCAGCTGGTTCCTGAATGACATGGTTTCAGTACCTATCACCCTGGTGGCTGCCCTCCTTTGAATGCCCTTTATCTCAAGAACAGAACATTTCCCTCTATGGTGAGTTGATCAGTGCAGAATATTCTAGGTTACTGCTCCCTGGATATAGACCCAGTACTACACACAAAAAAATGAAACATGTTTTTAAGCTTTACGCTAATCAGAGCTCAGCCTCCACTGGGGGAAGCCAGTCTAGAATCGTCAGAACCTGGAAGCTAGGGGGACATCCGGGGTCCAGTAGAGGGGAAGCCTTTTTTTGTAGTGGGCTTATATCCAGTCAGGGTTTCTAGAAGGAGGCAAGAGGGGGAGTCCAAGATGAAGAGACGCAGGATGAGGAAGATCCTGTGCTTGTCAGTGGACAGAGGTCCTGGCATGTAGGTAGGCACAGCATCTCAGGAAGCGTGAAGACAAATACCTTATTGTAGTTTTGACTTGTCTACTTAACTTCTTTTCTTAGAGTGAGGTAAAACATCTTTTTATCTGTTTAAGAGCAAGTTACATTTCTTTTAAACATCCTTTGCAAAACTTTCAATTAGTTTACGGGTCTCTTCCTTGTTGATTTCTAGAAGACCTTTATATAGCAAGGAAATTAACCCTTTGTGTTGTATGGTACAAATACATTTACCAACTTTTCACTTGTTTGTTCACTTTATGGTCATTTTTATTTCTAGGTAGAAAAATTTTATGTTTTCAGTAGTCAAATGTATCAATCTTTTCACCTGGGGCTTTTTTTCTTCTCCTTCTCCTCCTCCTTCTTTACATATGTCATTTTAAAAAGCCTTCTCCGTTCTGTTATTATAAAAAAAAATCTCCCATGTCATGTTCAACTTTTTTTTTTTTTTTTTTTTTTTTGCGGTACATGGGCCTCTCATTGTTGTGGCCTCTCCCGTTGTGGAGCACAGGCTCCAGACACACAGGCTCAGCGGCCATGGCTCACAGGCACAGCCTCTCCGCGGCATGTGGGATCTTCCTGGACTGGGGCACGAACCCATGTACCCTGCATCGGCAGGTGGACCCTCAACCACTCTGCCACCAGGGAAGCCCCCTCAACTATTTCTATTATTTCACTTTTTACATTTAAATTTTTGATCCATCTGCACTTTGTTCTGGTGCACCATTTATTGTTCATTTACTGTGTGTGCCAGACATGGTATTCAGCATTTTACATACATTATCTTATTTAATAATCAGAATTATGGCAACCTCTATTTTACTAATAAGGACATTGAAGCTTAGAAATGCAAACTCAGCCAAGATCTTACATCTAGTGAGTGTCATAATCGAACTCAAGTTAGCCTGAGTTCAATTTTTATGCTATTCACTATAATATTTATAAAATTAGCATTCTATGTTGTTTGGAAATCCCCAACTTCATGACTGCTATTTTAGGAAAAATAGTTGATGAGTATGTGATGACAACTAACCATTCTATGAGACATAAAGAACCAGGAAGATTCATTGAGGTGGGGCTACTAGATGTCAATTAGCCAAAGTCATTCTCCAGCTGGGCACCTGACTCCTGCCCCAAACGGGAAGCTGAGGATTCAAATACTTCTCCCAGCAAAATTATGGATGATTCGATTACATTACACCAAATAAACAGAACTGTGACTATTAAATCTCTGAACGTAAGAGTCTCTTGAACCTCCTTTGTCATGGAACAGCATAGATTCCAAAGTTTGGATTGGGTTCAGCCTGCAAGTAGAGCATAATTATTGGATGTAATCGATCCTTAGATACACACCTTTTCACATTTAACATCTCTGAGATTAGGATGCTCCTTCTGATCAGTGGTGTCTTATAATTGTTGTTGGCCAGGTGACAGACAATATGTAGCAGTGGCCACCTGCATTTGTGCCAACCTGCTTTATATTTCTAATGGTACAAATGGACAACAGCAACTCATCAACTTTTCATTCAACAAACCATTTAAGGACCATTTCAGGAAGGAATATAATCTTGGTTGTTTTCTGGACTCTTCTGTTGACACCTTCTGAAAAGAATCAAGAAAGGAGCTGCATTAAAACTTGGGGGTAGGGGCTGGAGTCATTGGCTTGGAAAAAAACATCCTCCAAAGACCTTTTTTTTTAAAAAAAAATGTTTATTTATTTATTTATTTTGGGCTGCGTTGGCTCTTCGTTTATGTTCGCAGGCCTTCTCTAGTTGTGGAGAGCGGGGGTCTTCGTTGCGGTGTGCAGGCTTCTCATTGCTGTGGCTTCTCTTGTTGTGGAGCACAGGCTGTAGGCACACAGGCTTCAGTAGCTGTGGCACGTGGGCTCAGTAGTTGTGGCACATGGGCTTAGTTGCTCCGCGGGATGTGGGATCTTCCTGGACCAGAGCTCGAACCCATGTCCCCTGCATTGGCAGGTGATTCTTAACCACTGTGCCACCAGGGAAGGCCCCAAAGAACTGTTTAAAGAAATCCTGCAGAACTGACACCCCTGCTGGCACAGAGGATGATTGTGCTTGGAAAAACAGGACATATATACCCAACTCTGAAGTGAAATGCATTTCGAAGACTGGACTCTGAATGAGAAGTCTGGGGAATACTTTAACCTATTTATTTCTCTTATGTGTTCCTTTCATATTGTGCACAATTGATGTGATAAAATCTATGTCTATTAAACTTTTTTTAGCAATTAATTAAAATAGCTAATTTAAACATCAGCAATGGTGACTTCAACCTATACTCCTGGCTCTGTATTGATTGAAGTAATCTGTTGAACAATCTCAGAAGAACTGTGCAAATCAATGATCAATTCTGGACTCTCATCTTTTGTTTGTTTGTTTGCTTGTTTTTGGCTGCCTGGCTTGTGGGATCTTAGTTCCCCTACTAGGGATTGAACCCGGGCCCTTGGCAGTGAAAGCATAGAGTCCTAACCACTGGACCGCCAAGGAATTCCCTGGACTCTCTTCTGAAAGCAATCCCAAGTCTTAGGACCTTCAGCTCAAGGAATTTTTCTTGTAGTAATTCTCAGGGTCTTAGTGGGACACCAAGGCCTTTCACTTTGAGGTTCTTTTCCCTTGTGCCTCTAATAAAGATGCTCACACCTTCCGCAGGAGTTTCGTTTCCATTGCAGCTGGCTAATGCGAATCTGATTCTATGAATCCTTCTCTTTGGCTCCGAGGGTGTCTTTCCAGTGTCCTTAAAAACTTCCTCACTAACTGTTCCTGCACACGAGCTAACAGCTGAGGGTCAGGAGGTGCCACAGCCACTGCATCTTCCTCAAAGAGCTAGTAAAGTTTAAAAAGTTCCTTCAATCGCTATAAAATAAAATGCTAAGTAATATGAAAGCATTGTGTCCTAGTTTAATTGATGGCATCCCCTCCTCCTTTCTCAGTGGTACGAAGCCACTGGTGCATCTTGCAATCAATGGCCTCTCAAATTAGATGAAATATGGTAGTTTCAGCTTGGGAGGGGTGTGGGTCAGGGAGCCAGTTAGACAAAGAAGTACATGAGGTCACTTTGTTGTCGTTGCATATTTATCATTTTGAACGAATCTATAGGAGACTGACTGTATCAATAGATCTAATTAATTTCCTAGGTTTTGTCTTACGCACTTAAGCTGGGTGTTCCTGATCGTACTTTCTTTTGTAATCAGAGTATAGGATTTTACCATGGTCCTTTAAAAATTTTGTCTTTTTGGCTCTGGTTTGTTGTTCTCATCTGCCAAGATCATTTGGGATCATTATTCTCTTAATTACAGTTTTAGCTATTCCTCCCTCTAGCCTTATGCCATGTGTAAATTTGATAAGCCCAACCTCTATATTTTATCCAAGTCACTAATAAAAATGTTGAGCAGTCCTGGGACAATTTTGTAGAGCCATGGCAGCCGTTAGTGATTCCCTCAGGTTGGCATGAACCACAGATTGACTCTTTCTGGACATGGCATTTTACCCAGCTGCAACTCCATGCATCTGAGATATAGTGCAGTTGGTAGGCACCCAAGCTTTGATCTCAGAGTTGACCCCTCAACCCTAGCCCCACCATATCCTTGCTATACGACCCTGGGCAAGTTACCTGATGAATCTCTGCTTAGTTTCCTCATCTGTAAAATGGGACAATTCTTTTTACTTTATAGGAATGGGTAGATGTTTAAGTTAATTAGTACTCACAAAACACTTAGTAGAGTTCCTGACATAAAGTAGGCTCTCAATAAATATTAATGCTTAGACCTATCAATTTTCTCAGATTTCTCCATCTTGTTCAATACATATCATGAGACACTTTGTCAAATGCCTAAGAAAAACTCAGCATAAACTAACTTCATCATTCTGCTGTTCTAACAGACTTATTAAAAAAATGAGATCAGTTTAGTATGCAGTTTTTATTTATAATTTATAATGACTATTTTCAACAAGGGTTTGTTGCAGCTTAAAATAAAAGACATGTACGGATTTATTTGTGATGACTCCAGGCTGACTATTAATGATCAACACTCCACTTTTATGTGTTTAGGAACACTGGGAATCCATATACAGCTGACAATTCTGTATTTTATTGAATCTCCCCTTTTGCCATGTAATGGCAACCAATATTTGCCTGTCTCCAGCTTCTAGGGATCGTGCCATTCCCATGATTTCTTAAAGAATGATGTTGATGTTTGTACAATCGCATTTGTAGGTTATTTTATCATCCTGGATGTATTTCATAGGAGTTGCAGAATTAAACACATTTGAAACAACTGTGACTCTCACCACCTTCTCATTTATCTTGGATTTCATTGCCTTATGGCCCTTGTCATTCTGTCCTTAAGGGTAGTGGTTTTAAACCTTTAGAGTACATGTGAATCACTTGGAGGAGGGAGAGCTGTTAGAAATGCACATCTCCAACCTACTTCCAGAGATTTAGGCTTAGTAGGTCTGAAATGGGGCCTGGGAATATACATTTTTACAAACACTCTAGGTGAGTTTGATGCACCACCTGTGAGAAACACCTTATACAGAGGAAAATGATGGAAAATAATTTTGTAATTATGATTTTTTTCTTATAATGTTCTTGTATATGTTAGCATTATACATCTCTCCTCCAAAATTGATCATAGTCTTACTTGGTTGCTTTGGTCCAAACAAAGTTATAAATAGCCCTTTTGTTTAGCATTTTTCATAAACCTTGGATTATTCTAGATTTTTGACCTTCCTGACACTACTCACAAAGCTTATGCATTTAAAAAATAATTGTCCTTGGGGAAAAAAAAAGAATTGTCCTTGGTTCTGGGTCATTTCTGCCATTGTTAGCATGTGTGCTTTGAAAGCCTGAGCCCGTTAGAGTGCTCTCTGTGCAGTCCTGCCGGGCTCCTTCAGATGTCCACAGGGCGGTACACTATCCACTTGTGGCATCCAGACAGGATTTCCTGATAATGAGATGAGGCTGAGGATGACAGAGAGAAGAGCTATATGAGCTATTTATTAAAATGCTTATGGGAAATCTGCCCAGAAACTTGTCATGTACTGGTGCTCTGCCATTTGTTAGTGGTTGAGGTGAGAAGGGATGAATTCAGACCAAAGCTGAGGCCGTCCGGCCTTCTGAAATTGCTGATGTCAGGCCTTCTTCTAGACCACTTCCCTGATACGTCATCCCACTTCTTCCCCTCTGACACTTTGGACCTTGATATGTTTTCATTACTGCATATTCCACACTGGATTTTAGTTGTTTGGTCATGTGTCCACCATTTATTACATTAAATAAAGGAACAATGTCTTCTTTATTTAAAACAAAAACAATATAAAACAAAATCCTGCACTTTGCACACTACTTGACGTTCAGTATTTGTTGAACTAAGCCACTGATAACAAATATTCGACAGGCATGCTATACTCCCAGTCCTGTGTTGGAGCAGACGTTGCTAATGGATCTCTGAACTCTTCCCTCCTGAACTTGGAAGCAGTTTCAATATTCTTCAGAACATGGCTTTTCCATCAAATCTACCAGAACTGACTTGCAAAATGACACCTACTTGCCAATTCTAAACAAAACAGAAGTCCTTTTCTCCTACTACAGTCCAGTTGTTAACTCCATTCATGGAATAAAAAAAGAAAATAGCTTACAAATACAAATTAAGTACTTGGAAAGTCAAGTTGGTATGATAAATACTAAGGGGAAAACACAGGGAATTTACATTGGATATAGAGTAGCCAGCATCTTGCAATAAGCAGGTGCCTGGGTTTTCCAGCTTTTGAGACTCTAGAATGATACTAATGACACAATAATGAGAATGATACTAAAACTCAGCATCTCATTTCATGGGATCAGCAAAGTCTGAAACCTTTCAAGTAATGATTCTCCTATACCACAGAAACTGGGCCCGCATTTCGGTGAGATCGAAAATCAATGTGTAAGTTGAGAGCTGTGTCTCCTAACGTACATCAGAGGCAAAGGCAGCATCATTTGGGCTGAAAGGGTGATAAACAAAAGCAGGACTGTCTGGGGAATATTTTCTTTCCTCCCTCTCCATCTCCCCTTCCCCAAGCAACTTTTGAACCCTGATTATTAGCTATCACTTAACAATCTTGACAGTTCCATTCTGCACTGATAAACTTCTTTTTTGTGTATCTATATAACCGGCCCAAACTGGGGCTGCTCTGAAGTAAAGCCAGACCCTCTCCATCTCTGCCTCTTTCTCTCAAACGTGGCCACTATAGTTGTTTTCTCTTAAGTTCCTATTTTAGAGCTCAGTGATACTGAGAAAAATATCCCTTCTTTCAACTCCTAGATTGAAGGCTAAAGGACTGAAAGGTACATTTAGGGTATTTATAAGCTCTGAATTTGCTGGAGTCACTCTCAGAGGGAACTTGGATTTCAAGAGGCTATTAATACAGAAATCCTTATTTTTCAGACCCTGCTAGTGAGTGAGATTCTCCAAATCAGAAAAATTTTACCATAAAAGTAATTTAAAATTTTAATTCCTTAAAAATATAGAAAATGTATTAAAGACATTGCATCCCTCTCTGCCTTTAGGAACAACTTCACAGGTTTGATGTTGCCACAGGATCAACACCAAGAGTGTAGACATTTGTTCACTAAGCTGTGAATGGTGCAATGAATCTCCCACAAATTTTTGTAGAATGTTGGGCAAATGCCTCCATGTTCCTCTTCTTGACCTTTTTGGACAGCTTTTTATAGTCTTGTCTACTCTTCACCTGTGGAGTTGTCAGATGCCATTCCTGGCTCTTATAATGAGCTTGCCTTTCAAAATGCATGTTTTCCTTCAAGTTATTCCTTCTAAGGGTTTATGGGCTAGAACACCAGACAATGAGGTTTCTTTGAATTGTGTATAAAATAAGAGTTAACTCTGAATGAGGCCTTAAGCACTTCTGATGAATAAAGTACATTAAATAAGGAGACATTCCTTTTGCCATCTAATTGGACGGTATAGGGTCATTTTTTTTACTTTTACTCTTGGATTCTTGGGTGGTTGAGTTTTCTGGAAAAGTAATTTCTGGATAAAGTGTTGCAATTTTAAAATAATTTAGTAGTGGTTAGAAAATTAAATTGGGGGGAAGAAAACATTTGTTAGAAAATTTCAGATACTTTCCTTAAAATTTTTAGGCAGTTCGATTTTTGTAGCCTATTTAAGGGAACCTTGCAAAGATTCTTTCCCTGAAGTACAAGAGACTTACAAAAAATGTGCTGAGACTAGATATCAATTAAAGGAAAAAAACTGTAAAAAATACAAACACATGGAGGCTAAACAATATGCTACTAAATAATCAAGAGACTGCTGGGGAAATCAAAAAATACTGAGAAACAAATGACAATGAAAACACGATGACCCAAAACCTATGGGATGCAGCAAAACCAGTTCTAAGAGGGAAGTTTATAGTAATACAATCCTACCTCAAGAAACAAGAAAAGGGCTTCCCTCATGGCGCAGTGGTTGGGAATCCACCTGCCAATGCAGAGGACACATGTTCAATCCCTGCTCCGGGACAATCCCACATGCCACAGAGCAACTAAGCCCACAACTACTGAGCCCACGCTCTAGAGCCCATGAGCCACAGCTAATGAAGCCTGCACACTTAGATCCTGGGCTCCACAACAAGAGAGGCCACCGCAGTGAGAAGCCCGCTCACCGCAATGAATAGTAGCCGTCACTCACCGCAGCTAGAGAAACCCTGCATGCAGCAACGAAGACCCAATGCGGCCAAAAATAAACTAATTAATTAATTAATTAATTAAATTTAAAAAAACAAAAAGAAACAAAAAAAGTCTCAAATAAACAACCTAACCTTACACCTAAAGCAATTAGAGAAAGAAGAACAAAAAACCCCCAAAGTCAGCATAAGGAAAGAAATCATAAAGATCAGATCAGAAATAAATGAAAAAGAAATGAAGGAAACAATAGCAAAGATCAATAAAACTAAAAGCTGGTTCTTTGAGAGGATAAAAAAAAATTGATAAACCATTAGCTAGACT
The DNA here is from genome assembly GCF_949752795.1 of Hyperoodon ampullatus. Taxonomy (NCBI): domain Eukaryota; kingdom Metazoa; phylum Chordata; class Mammalia; order Artiodactyla; family Ziphiidae; genus Hyperoodon; species Hyperoodon ampullatus. The sequence continues at coordinate 43,739,325 of NC_136930.1, forward strand.
CATCGAGAAAAAAAAAGGGAGAAGACACAGATTAACAGAACTAGAAATGAAAAAGGAGTAACAACTGACAATGCAGAAATACAAAGGATCATGAGAGATTACTACAAGCAACTATATGCCAATAAAATGGACAACCTGGAAGAAATGGACAAATTCTTACAAAAGCACAACCCTCTGAGACTGAACCGGGAAGAAATAGAAAACATAAACAGACCAATCACAAGCACTGAAATTGAAACTGTGATTAAAAATTTTCCAACAAACAAAAGCCCAGGACCAAATGGCTTTACAGGCCAATTCTATCAAACATTTAGAGAAGAGCCAACACCAATCCTTCACAAACTCTTCAAAAATATAGCAGAGGGAGGAACCCTCCAAAACTCATTCTACGAGACCACCATCACCCTGATGCCAAAACCAGACAAAGATGATACAAAAAAAGAAAACCACAGGCCAGTATCACTGATGAACATAGATACAAAAATCTTCAGCAAAATGCTAGCAAACAGAATCCAGCAGCACATTAAAAGGATCATACACCACGATCAAGTGGGGTTTATTCCAAGAACGCAAGGATTCTTCAAAATACATAAATCAATCAGTATGATAAACCGTATTAACAAACTGAAGGATAAAAACCATATGATAATCTCAATAGATGCAGAAAAAGCTTTTGACAAAATTCAACACCCATTTATGATAAAAACTCTCCAGAAAGTAGGCATAGAGGGAACGTACCTCAACATAATAAAGGCCATATGTGATGAATCCACAGCCAACATCGTTCTCAACGGTGAAAAACTGAAAACATTTCCTCTAAGATCAGGAACAAGACAAAGCTGCCCACTCTCATCACTATTATTCAACATAGTTTTGCAAGTTTTAGCCACAGCAATCAGAGAAGAAAAAGAAATAAAAGGAATCCAAATCAGAAAGCAAGAAGTAAAACTGTCACTGTTTGCAGGTGACATGATACTATACATAAAGAATCCTAAAGATGTTACCAGAAAACTACTAGAGCTAATCAATGAATTTGGTAGAGTGGCAGGATACAGAATTAATGCACAGAAATCTCTTGCATTCCCATACACTAATGATGAAAAATCTGCAAGAAAAATTAAGGAAACACTCCCATTTACCACTGCAACAAAAAGAATAAAATACCTAGGAATAAACCTACCTAAGGAGACAAAAGACCTGTATGCAGAAAACTATAAGACACTGATGAAAGAAGTTAAAGATGATACCAACAGATGGAGAGATATACCATGTTCTTGGATTGGAAGAATCAACATTGTGAAAATGACTCTACTACCTAAATCAATCTACACATTCAATGCAATCCCTATCAAAGTACCAATGGCATTTTTCACAGAACTAGAACAAAAAATTGTACAATTTGTATGGAAACACAAAAGACCCCGAATAGCCAAAGCAATCTTGAGAAAGAAAAATGGAGCTGGAGGAATCAGGTTCCCTGACTTCAGACTATAGTACAAAGCTACAGTAATCAAGATAGTACGGTACTGGCACAAAAACAGAAATATAGATCAGTGGAACATCATAGAAAGCCCAGAGATAAACCCATGCACCTTTGGTCACCTTATCTTTGATAAATGAGGCAAGAATATACAATGGAGAAAAGACAGTCTCTTCAATAATTGGTGCTGGGAAAACTGGACAGCTACATGTAAAAGAATGAAATTAGAACACTCCCTAACACTATACACAAAAATAAACTCAAAATGGATTAAAGACCTAAATATAATGCCAGACACTGTAAAACTCTTAGAGGAAAACAGGCAGAACACTCTATGACATAAATCACAGCAAGATCCTTTTTGACCCACCTTCTAGAGAAATGGAAATAAAAACAAAAATAAACAGATGGGACCTAATGAAACTTAAAAGCTTCTGTACAGCAAAGGAAACCATAAGCAAGATGAAAAGACAGCCCTCAGAATGGGAGAAAATATTTGCAAATGAAGCAACTGACAAAGGATTAATCTCTAAAATATACAAGCAGCTCATGAAGCTCAATATCAAAAAAACAAACAACCCAATCCAAAAATGGGCTGAAGACCTAAATAGACATTTCTCCAAAGAAGATATACAGATTGCCAACAAACACATGAAAGAATGCTCAACATCACTAATCATTAGAGAAATGCAAATCAAAACCACAATGAGGTATCACCTCACATCAGTCAGAATGGCCATCATTAAAAACTTTACAAACAATAAATGCTGGAGAGGGTGTGGAGAAAAGGGAACCCTCTTTCACTGTTGGTGGGAATTAAACTGATACAGCCACCATGGAGAACAGTGTGGAAGTTCCTTAAACAACTAAAAATAGGACTACCATATAACCCAGCAATCCCTCTACTGGACATACACCCTGAGAGAACCATAATTCAAAAAGAGTCATGTACCACAATGTTCATTGCAGCTCTATTTACAATAGCCAGGACATGGAAGCAACCTAAGTGTCCATCAACAGATGAATGGATAAAGAAGATGTGGCACATATTTACAAGGGAATATTACTCAGCCATAAAAAGGAATGATATTGGGTCATTTGTAGAGGTGTGGATGGGCCTAGAGACTGTCATACAGAGTGAAGTAAGTCAGAAAGAGAAAAACAAATACCATAGGCTAACACATATATATGGAATCTAAAAAAAAAAAAGATAATGGTCCTGAAGAACCTAGTGGCAGGACAGAAATAGAGACGCAGACGTAGAGAATGGACTTGAGTACACGGGGAGGGGGAAGGGTAAGCTGAGACGGAGGGAGAGAGTGGCAATGACATATATACACTACCAAATGTATAATAGATAGCTAGTGGGAAGCAGCGCATAGCACAGGGAGATCAGCTTGGTGCTTTTGTCCACCTAGAGGGGTGGGATAGGGAGGGTGGAAGGGAGACACAAGAGGGAGGGGATATGGGGATATATGTATACGTATAGCTGATTCACTTTTTTATACAGCAGCAACTAACACAACAATGTAAAGCAATTATACTGCAATAAAGATGTTTAAAAAAAAAGAATAAAACATGTGCTTACTTTTTCATATGTTAACTTGCTTACAGTAGATCATGTTGCCTTCTAGTTTCTAAGTGTGCAGTTCAGCCAAGCCTAGGAAGATGAGCAAAGGACCTCCATTTCCAGGAATAAGGCAAGATGGGGATCAGACCAACCTCCTCCTAGAAACAACAAAAAAAACACTGACTAAAAAAATTTTTTATAACTTCTTAAAAGCATCAAAGCTCTGGCAAGATATTAAGAAGCTAAAGCCCCAAATCAAAGGGAGACAAGGTCTCTGAAAGTTAAGTGGCAGTCTGAAGCTGTTTTTAAACTAAGAACATTTGCCATTTTGGGCAAACTTGAACTTTGGTTCTGTGGGCTTCTCAGGACAAGGACAAAGCCAAAGCCCAGCGTCTGCTCCTCCCCTCACTAATAAGGGTAAAACCCTCAGGGCAAGGGTGAAACAAAAGTAAAGGATCCTCCTCCCTCAGGTCCTTATGATGAGCAGAGCAGGACAGGTAGTAGATGCAGGGAACTGCTCTGAGAAGTTATAACTGCAAGTTAGTACTTCCACAGCTTCCAAATCTATATCAATTTGATGACGAAAAAAATAAATAAATGAACAAAAACAAAGAGAAAAAGAAACCATAATACCATAAAACCCTCTTAAGTTGTGACTTTACTTTAAAGTGACTTAAAGTGTCCCTGTGTGCCTAGCAGATGCAAATGAAAGTTCTTTCTGGAGAAAATTAGTGTCAATCTAGTCTTCAAAGAATCCCTCCAAATAAAATTTCAAGGACAATAGTGTACAGTCAAAAATAACTGAGCCTACAAGGACATGAGCCATCAGGAATGAGAACTAAAAGAAAGAGACCTTCAAAGACTTCAGATTTTGAAATCACTAGACAAACTATAAAAGCAACTATGCTTACTCAATTCAAAGAAAAAGTGGAAAACATATGTACAGAAAAGGAAATGATAAAAAGTGATTTAGCAGATTTAAAAAGAACCAAATAGAATGTCTCAAAATAAAAAATACAATAACCCAAATTAAAAACTCAACAGTCATGCTTAAGCAGCTTAGATATAACTGAAGATAAAATTAGAGAAGTGAAATATAGATCAGAAGAAATAATTCAGAGTACAGTGTAGAGAAACAATAATATGGCAAATGTAAAAGAGAGGTTAAGAGGCAAGAAAACAGAGTGAAAGATGTAGCATTCATTTAATCAGACTTTCAGAAGGAGAAGAGAGAAGTGCTTGGATAAAGATATTTGAAGAGATAATGGCTAAGAATTTTTCTAAACTGATCAAAGATATCAATCCATAGATACAAGAATAATAAGTAGAAAAAATAAAAAGAAATTTATACCCAGACTCATCATGGTGAAACTTAACAAACCAAAGACAAATAAGATGCTAAAATTAACCAGAGAAAAGGATGATCTTCAAAGGAGTGGCAACGAAACAATAGCTGAATTCTCAATAGTAACAAAGGAAGTAACAAAGGAAGCCAAAAGCCAGTGGAATGAAACCATCAATGGTTTATATACTTTTGTACTTATATAAACCTGTGGTTTATAAACTTAAATAATTGGCAACCTAGAATTCTATACCCAGCAAAAGTATTTCAAGAATGAGGTCATAATAAAGTTATTTTTAGACAGATCAAAACTGAGAGAGTTTGCCACCAGCACACTCTGATTTAAGACCTTTCCTTTAGGTAAAATAAAAGTGATCTCACAAGGAAGACCTGAGATAGAAGACAAAAGAAAGCAAAGAAAATGATATATATATGGATACATCTAAGTGAATATTAACTGTATAAAACAACAGTTATAATGTCTTTAAGGGCAAAACTTACAACAATAATAATAAGATAGAGCTAAAATATTTGAGAACAAAACATGTCAGGAAGTGTGAAAGGAATTAAAATATTTTAAGGTTTTTGAATTATGTGGGAGAAAGTAAAGGCATTGATTAATTTCAGACTTTAAGTTTAGGATGCATATTAAGTTCTAGAATAATCCCTAAAAAATAGAGAGTATATAATTTTCATACCAGTAGAAGGAAAAGAATGGGGTCATTAAAAAATTTCTTTGAACAGCCCCAGAAGGCAAGAAAGGAAAGAAAAGGCAATACATAATACATGGGACAAATATAAATGAGATGGTAGTTTTAAACTCTAATATATAAATAATTAAATGTAAATGGATTATATGAGCAAAAGAATATATACCATATGATTCCATATAAATGAAGTTCAAGAATAGACATTACTAAAGGAAATTATTTAGAGGTTGTGATAAACTGGTAAATGTCTCCCAAAGATGTCCACATCCTAATCCCTGGAACCTGTAAATATGTTACCTTATAACGTAAAAAGAACTTTGCAAATGTTATTAAGAATCTTGAGATTGGGAGATTATTCTGGATTATCCAGTTGAGCCCAATGCAAACACAAGGGTACCTTTTGAGAGGGATGTAGGAGAGTCAGAGTCATAGAGACAAGAGAACAAAAGCAAAGGGAAGAGAGGACAGAAGATGCCATGCTGCTGGCTTTGAAGATGCAGGAAAGGGGCAGCCTCTAGAACTGAACAAGGCAAGATAACAGATTCCATCCCAGCCTCTAGAAGGAACACAGCCCTGCAGAGCCATTTTAGACTTCTGATCTCTAGAACGGTAAGATAATTTTAAGCCACGAAGTTTGTGGTAGTTTGTTATAGCAGCAATAGGAAACTCGAAATATATATTTATATGTCTCTATCTATATCTATCTATGTGGCAAAGCAACAAATAAAAGCAAGGAAATGTTTATCACAGAAGTCAGGATGGTGATTTCTCCAGTGCTCAGGGAGAGAGACAAGGCAGGCAGGGTTCTGAGGCCCTGACAATTCTATTTCTTGACATGTGTGGAGATTAAACATGTAATAATTATTCTTAAACCATACATATATTTTATGTACTTTTCTGTAATAGCAAATATTTTATAATAATAAAAACTGTTAAATGTAAAAATAAAGATCAGGAAGCCTGGAATTTAAGTGGGATTCACAGAATATTTAATTAATGAGTAATGAGTTTCTAATAATTGAGAAACAGATTATCCAATCTGTAGAATCTCCCTGCTCCTATAGTGTTCCCTTACAGCCTGCTGACATTTGACCTCTCCTCTGCTCATCAATACCCTCACATAGTTGAGCAAGGAAAGAATCTGGAGGAACAAAAGCCATCTGTGGACCCTATCATCTATTAATATGTGCACTTAGGCAAGTTACTTAAACTCTCTGTTTCTTAATCTATAAAAATGGCAGTAGTAGTAGTATCTTCCTCTATAAAGTTGTTATAGGAAATAAATGAGATAAAGCACTTAGCACGATACTTATCTAAAAATTCCACCTCTTTTTAATTTCATTTATCTGCCCCCACCCCCGCAAATAATGTTTATGGAGCACTTGCCTTGTACCAAGGCCCTTGCTAGGTCCTAGGGATGCAAAGCCAAATAATCCATGGCCCCATCTTCAAAGAGTTCTTAGCTTAGTAGAGGAAACAGGTGAAAAATATGTAATTGTAATGCAAAGGGTTAGCAGCACAGTGAGGGTATAAACAATGTGCTGAGGTGTTGCATGAGGGGTCACTAATCGGGCATGTGGTAGAGTAAGGAAGGGGACTAGGCAGAGAAGCCTGCCCACAGGTGACCCTTATATGAGGTCTTGAAGGATGAGTAGGAATTCACCAGCTGGAGATAAAGGAGGGATATTTCTGTAAAGGGATCAGTACAGGCAAGCCTGGGAGGAGATAATGGACAGGCGAAATGGCAAGTTGTGGGGTACTGAGGAGGGAGATGAAGTTGGGAGCAATCAGCTGTGGTCATACATAGAAAGGTGACATTTCTCATGTAAGAGAGTTTAGCCCTTCTTCTCTAAGCAGTGGATGGCTATGGTGAGGAGGGGTTAGGATGATCTGAGCCACATTTTAGAAATATCACTCTGTCTCTGTGCAGGTGGGTGGGAAAGATTCTGAAGACTACTACCTACCCTAGTTCAGGTGAGAGGGCTTGAACTAAGGCAGTGTTCTTGGAATGGACAGAGATTCAAGAGACATTTAGGAGGTAGAACTAAGTGGACTTGGTAACCTGTTGATTCAGAGTGTTGATTCAGAGCTAGTTATCAGATTTATAGCTTGTGCTAATGATGATGGTGGATAATATTACCGTTAATCAAGTTTGAGGAGACCAATAGAGCAGGTAGTGGGGTGAAGATAATAGGTACTTTATTTTATTTTTTTTAATTGAAGTATAGTTGATTTACAATATTGTGTTAATTTCCACTTTATTTTAGATTTACTGAGTTTGAGGTGCCTTTGGGACATTTAGGTAGAGATTTCTAGTAGGGAGTTAGAAATTTGGCTCTGAAACGGAGGAGAGAAATGAAATGTGGCCATGGAGATATGGAAGGCATAAACTTTATAAAATGGAGGCTGAAGCCAGAGGAGTGTGTGGGATTGTCCAATGATCAATATGTTTGTTGAATCTACTTGAAAAGAATGAGTAGTGTGCTCACCTAAGTGCTTTTTCCCTAGCATATATTTTGGGTCTCAATTAAGAATGTTTACATAAAATATCTTTCTTTACCCAAGATCATATTGCTCTCTCCTTAGAGTGACTACTTATGACTTGAGTTCATGTTACAGCTTTAATTTAGAATGTTGGAGTTTACCAAAGTCATTTAAGAAAGATAGACGTGGGGCTTCCCTGGTGGCGCAGTGGTTGAGAATCTGCCTGCCGATGCAGGGGACGTGGGTTCGTGCCCCGGTCTGGGAAGATCCCACATGCCACGGAGCGGCTGGGCCCATGAGCCATGGCCGCTGAGCCTGCGCGTCCGGAGCCTGTGCTCCGCAACGGGAGAGGCCACAACAGTGAGAGGCCCGCGTACTGCAAATAAGTAAATAAATAAAAAGTTTTTAAACTTAAGGAATTTTTTTATTAATGCTTAATTTTTTTTTTTTTTTACTGTATTAAAATACTGAGTTTATTTCACATGTATATTTTTGTCTCCCCACCATTTCCATTTGTCTGACCACCACTACTACTATGTCCTATCATAACATTCCATACATACTTAAAACCAAGCAAAGGGTGGAGTTCCATCTTTAAAAACTAAACAGGCATTTTGGACAACACATTCTTGGCAATGGAACCTGGACAACATTTAACAGACACGGTAGGGAAAGTTCTCACTCTGCATTATAAAAAGGACAGCCAGATATCAACTGTTACAGAAATGAAATAAGACGGAAAATTTTAACAAACTGTTTAAACTATTTTCTTAAAGAGACTTCCTCCACTGCCAGAGATCTTGAATAGCCTCCTGGTCAGTCATCCGGAAACAATTCTTCACATAATTGATGAATTTGGCTTCCACTTTGGGAAGGGAACCACCTTTTTCTATACTTGCTTGCATTTTTGCTTTAATGTCTTCTACAGAGCTAGGTCCTTTTGGTGTTTTAGGAGCTTTTTCCAGTTTTTTGAAGGATTCTTGACCTTTTGATCTTGGTGTTGATGGTTTTGAGTCTTTTCCATTCTGGTTTGATTTTTGTGCATTTTTGGCTGGAGTATCTCGTACAGATTTCTTTACTGGAGCTTTTTCTTCAGCTTCCTCATCATCAAAGTCATCATCATCATCATCTTCATCATCATCATCGTCATCATCATCATCTTCATCTCCATCAGCAGCAAGTTTTACTTTTTTCTGTGGAACCTTGCTACCACTTCCAGGGGCAGAACGCTTTCCAGATATACTTAGGAGTTTCACGTCCTCCTCCTCTTCATCTTCTGACTCTGCATCTTCCTCCACAGCTACTAAGTGCTGTCCACTAATATGCACAGGCCCTGAACCACACTTCAACCGTAAGACCACAGGTGGTGTTATTTCAAAGCCCCCAAGGGAAACCGTTGGCTGCACAGACATTTTCAAAGTTGCCAGTGTTACTTTGATTGGACTGCCTTCATAATTCATCGCCTCTGCTTCGACAATGTGCAGTTCATCCTTTGCGCCAGCCCCTAAACTGACCGTTCTTAAAGATAACTGGTGCTCATTTTCATCATTATCCACCTTAAAGTGATAATCTTTGTCGGCCTTTAGTTCACAACCGAAAAGATAGTTCTGGGGCCTCAGGGAGCTCATGTCCATGTCCATCGAATCTTCCATGGGTTGGTGGCACGCACTTCGGTGGGAGAGAAAGTGGACGGAGATAAAAGACTACCGTTCGAAAAAACAGTCACGCAGGACGGAATCAGACCAGGGCAATGCTTAATTTTTTAAATAAGTTGCTTACTGATTTTCTGAGAAGCGTAGGTATCTTGACACTTCCTCAGAGCTCTTCCTATTACATTAAATATTTTGTGCAAACTTTTTACATAATTAGTATTCAGGTACAAGATTTGCTCGTCAGTATACTCAAATAGAATTTTCCACGTCTATCATTCTTTTTTTTTTTTTTTTTTTTTTTGCGGTACGCGGGCCTCTGCATCGGCAGGCGGACTCTCAACCACTGCGCCACCAGGGAAGCCCTAAAAACTTTTTAATCTAATATTGTGATTTTCAGTAACATATCTCAGAAGTTTCAGACCTTTTGAAGTCAGAACCACAGAATTATTAGCCCTGGAAGAGATCTTAGAGGTCATTTAACTGAATCCTTTAAGTTTTCAAATAGAGACTAAAGAGAGAGTGCTACGCCGTGGTCACTCCACACCATGGTCACTGGGCCTGGGATGAATGACTCAATCCCTAGATCATTCTTTCCTCTTTACACCATCCTTCCTTTCAATGGAATCCAATTTGCTAAAGTTTCAAGATAGAAATGAACTAAACTTCAGCTGTCTAAATGAGAGGTTTTCATTTATTTATGAATTTAATGCATATCTGTGACACTCGGAGCTAGATAGAACAAAAGGCCAAGTGTGATTAAGATTCTTCCTTTCCCTCATTCTGTCTCAGGCTTCTTGGCAGAATGAATTATCAGAGTCCCACAGGGACAGACTCAGAGGATAGGACAATGACAAGAGTCTGATGTTGAGTAGGGCTGCCAGATTTAGCAAGTAAAAATAAGAGGCTGCCCAGTTACATTTGAATTTCAGACAAATAATGAGTACTTTTTTTAGTGTAAGTATGTCCCAAGTATTGCATGGGACATACTTCTGCTAAAAAATGTATTCATTGTCTATCTACAATTGAAATTTAACTGGGAGTTGTGTATTTTATCTGGAAACCCAAATCTTGAAGTCAAGGCCAAAGACTTTCAAGCACTTAGACATGAGGGAGGCAGTTAGCCCCACTAGAGGTAGCTGATGTTTCACAAAATTACAAACTTCAAAACAAGGACCTGCTACTCTCTGTGCAACAGTGAAGGAGCTGTCATGCTATGGCACTACCATCCCCACCAAATTGTAGTATACCCTGAAACTGATCTTTCAGGAGATTGACAAGGATGGTAGAGGAGGCGGTGGGACTTATGGACCTGGAGGATCCATCTCTGTATGTTCTAAAGCAGCTGTATCTTCTGTGTCTTTAATAGTGCAGACTGATTTTGCCAGAACAGAGCCAGAATTCATTATATAATCAGTGATTACAAAACCAAAGCTAAAGTGTGGAACAATGAAATTTCCATTACAGAAAACCATAAAAAAGAAGTATTCTGCAAGACAGTGTCTCACCCTGACGTCCAAGGCCAGGACCCTGCACATAATCCTCATTTAACAAAATGCTGAGCATGAAGTCTCACCAGGCAGCGGGAGCCTTGTCACAAAACCGGGGCTAAGTGAAATGGGCAATGAAACGCCAGTCATGTGTCAGCATCTTGGCAGAGTTTGGCCACATGCTCAGAAGCAGCAAGATGTCATGATAACATTAACTCTAAGAGCGACTTCCAAGTTCAGCTACAGTGGTCACAGAAATGCCAAACCTAGGCTGAGGGCCTAGGTATGAAATTATCACCACAGGTGGCTCAGGGGTCCTCTGTTGGAAGTGGTAGGAGCAATGGCAGCACCAGTGGGAAGAGGGTTATGAGTGATTGCACAAACCTGGAAGGAACACAAGTTAATTAATCAACAGTGTTAGGGTATATGCAAGCATGTCTGTAAAGCTGTACCTAGAGCCATGGCCAAAATTCCTCACAGCACCATTGGGAATCATGTAGTTGATTTCAGTTTTGATCTGTTATGCTAAACAGAAATGCTCTTACAGGACATGAGAGCCTATTGTTTTTTAAAAATTCATCATTCAGTCTTAACGTTGCATTAGAATAAAAAATGAATGTTGAAATCCACGTCATAGTGGGGTTAAGAATGTGGTTAATTATAAAAAACAAATGTGGCTGCCATGGTCAAAAATCACATGGAACAATTACATAATAGTTCTATTTTCTAAAACTTTAGTGAAGGAGGAAGCTAATGGTATCTGTGTCCACTATGGGCTGGGGCTTTATAAGAGCTTTTAATCATCTCATCTAATTCTTTGAATTTTCTTAGTATTTTTGACTGTGGTAAGATATACATAAACATAAAATTCACCACCTTAACCATTTCCCAGTGTGCAGTTCAGTGGCATTAAGTACATTCATACTGTTGTGCAACTATCACTGCCATTCAGCTCCAGAAATTTTTCATCATCTCGAGAGAAACTCTGTACCCATTAAACAACAGCTCCTCATTTGCCCACTGCCCCCTTCCCGGTAACCACTAATCTGCTTCCTGTTGCTGTGAGTTTGCTTATTTCAGGCACCTCATATAAGTGGAATCATATTTGCCCTCTGTATCTGGCTTATTTCACTTAGCATACTGTTTTCAAGGTCCACCCTTGTTGTAGCATATATTATCTCATCTAATTCTTATAACCTGGAAAGTAGGATTTATTATTACCCTAACGAAATGACCCTGCCCCAAGCATGCATACTCTGTCTCTGGAATTAAGGTTGAATGGTCTATTCTGGTGGGATTGCCCTATTGACACCATAAAGTATGCCCACACCCTGGGGGTCAGGGGCCCAAGCCCTTAGAATCGTCCTGGAGGAGGGAGTCGTGGGGCAGTAGGAGGTGTTTCTAAGTTCCTTCAACCTCCAAGAAGGGAAGAAATGGGCTTGGGTGAGGAATAGAGCTGCCTGGTGATTTCCCAGGGACAGAGCCAATTTGCTGAAAGTAGCATTTAGAGGCCCTGAGCCCTAAAATGATTCTAGTGCCTCATCTTCCCTCCCAATATGTAATTCACAATAGAACTAATAGTAAACCATTTAGCAATGTGAGGAAGTCTTAACAACAGTCCCATTACTTTATGCTTTAAAAAATAAATGTTTATTTTGACATAATTTTAGACTTACAGAAAAGTTGCGCAAACAGTACAGAGAGTTCCCCTCTATGCTTCACTCAGCTTTTCCTAATGTTAACATTTAGCAGAGGGCGGAGTCAAGATGGCCTACTAGGAGGACGCAGAATTCGAGTCTCCTCAAAACTAGTGAACCTACCAGGCACCAGGGGGGACCACGGACACCTAAGGGGACGGGAGGAACTGCCAGCAAACTGTCTTCTGAGATCTTGGTTCCCAGGCCAGAGGTCAGGCCCAAGCTCCTGTGATGGGAGCTCCGAGTCTAAACCACTGGACTAACAGAGGACCTCAGACCCCAGGGAATATTAATCGGAGTGAGGCCTCCCAGAGGTCCTCACCTTGGCACCAAGACCCGGCTCTATCCAACTGCCTGCAAACTCCAGTGCTGGACAACTCAGGCCAAACAACCAGTAAGGCAGGAATACAGCACCACCTATCAAAAAGAGAAAAAAAAAAAAATGAAACAACAAAAAAATATGTTACAGATGAAGGAGCAAGGTAAAAACCTACAAGGCCAAATAAATGAAGATGAAATAGGCAACCTACCTGAAAAATAATCCAGAGTTATGATAGTAAAGATGACCCAAAACCTCAGAAACAGAATGGAGAAAATACAAGAAACATTTAACAAGGATCTAGAGGAACTAAAGAGCAAACAAACAGTGATGAACAACACAATTACTGATATTAAAAATACTCCAGAAGGAATCAATAGCAGAATAACTGAGGCAGAAGAAGGGATAAGTGAGCTGGAAGACAAAATGGTGGAAATAACTGCCAAAGAGCAGAATAAAGAAAAAAAATGAAAAGAACTGAGGACAGTATCAGAGATCTCTGGGACAACATTAAATGCACCAACATTTGAATTATAGGGGTCCCAGAATAAGAAGAGAAAAAGAAAGGGGCTGAGAAAATATTTGAAGAGATTATACTAAAAAACGTCCCTACACATGGGAAAAGAAATAGTCAATCAAGTCGAGGAAGCACAGAGAGTACCATACAGCAAAAACCAAAAGAGAAACACGCCAAGACACATATTAATCAAACTATCAAAAATTAAATACAAAGAAAAAATATTAAAAGCAACAAGGGAAAAGCAACAAATAACATACAAGGGAATCCCCATAAGGGTAACAGCTGGTTTTTCAGCAGAAACTCCCAAAGCCAGAAGGGAGTGGCAGGGCATATTTAAAGTGATGAAAGGGAAAAACCTACAACCAAGATTACTCTACCCAGCAAGGATCTCATTCAGATTTGATGGAAAAATTAAAACCTTTACAGATAAGCAAAAGTTAAGAGAATTCAGCACCACCAAACCAGCTTTACAACAAATGCTAAAGGAATTTGTCTAGGCAGGAAATACAAGAGAAGGAAAAAACCCACAAAAACAAAAACAAAACAATTAAGAAAATGGTAATAGGAACATACATATCAATGATTACCTTAAATGTAAATGGATTAAATGTTCCAACCAAAAGACATAGACTGGCTGAATGGATACAAAAATAAGACCTGTACATATGTTGTCTACAAGAGACCCACTTCAGACCTAGGGATACATACAGACTGCAAGTGAGGGGATGGAAAAAGATATTCCATGCAAATGGAAATCAAAAGAAAGCTGGAGTAGCAATTCTTGTATCAGACAAAATAGACTTTAAAACAAAGACTATTACAAGAGACAAAGAAGGACACTACATAATGATCAAGGGATCAATCCAAGAAGAAGATATAACAATTGTAAATATTTATGCACCCAGCATAGGAGCACCTCAATACATAAGGCAAATACTAACAGCCATAAAAGGGGAAATCGACAGTAACACAATCATAATAGGGGACTTTAACACCCCACTTTCACCAATGGACAGATCATACAAAATGAAAATAAATAAGGAAACACAAGCTTTAAACGATACATTAAACAAGATAGACTTAGTTGATATTTATAGGACATTCCATCCAAAAACAACAGAATACAATTTCTTCTCAAGTGTTCATGGAACATTCTCCAGGATAGATCATATCTTGGGTCACAAACCAAGCCTTGGTAAATTTAAGAAAATTGAAATCGTATCAAATAACTTTTCAGACCACAGTGCTATGAGACTAGATATCAATTACAGGAAAAGATCTGTAAAAAATACAAACACATGGAGGCTAAACAATACAATACTTAATAACCAAGAGATCACAGAGGAAAACAAAGAGGAAATCAAAAAATACCTAGAAACAAATGACAATGAACACATGATGACCCAAAACCTGTGGGATGCAGCAAAAGCAGTTCTAAGAGGGAAGTTGATAGCAATACAATCCTACCTTAAGAAACAAGAAACATCTCAAATACACAACCTAACCCTACACCTAAAGCAATTAGAGAAAGAAGAACAACAACAACCAAAAAAACCCAAAGTTAGCAGAAGGAAAGAAATCATAAAGATCAGATCAGAAATAAATGAAAAAGAAATGAAGAAAACAATAGCAAAGATCAATAAAACTAAAAGCTGGTGCCTTGAGAGGATAAACAAAATTGATAAACCATTAGCCAGACTCATCCAGAAAAAAAGGGAGAAGACTCAAATCAACAGAATTAGAAATGAAAAAGAAGTAACAACTGACATTGCAGAAATACAAAGGATCATGTGAGATTACTACAAGCAACTATATGCCAATAAAATGGACAACCTGGAAGAAATGGACAAATGCTTACAAAAGCACAACCTTCCAAGACTGAACCAGGAAGAAAGAGAAAATATAAACCTACCAATCACAAGTACTGAAATTGCAACTGTGATTAAAAATCTTCCAACAAACAAAAGCCCAGGACCAGATGGCTTTACAGGCCAATTCTATCAAACATTTAGAGAAGAGCTAACACCAATCCTTCTCAAACTCTTCCAAAATATAGCAGAGGGAGGAACACTCCCAAACTCATTCTATGAGGCCACCATCACCCTGATATCAAAACCAAAGATTTCACAGAAAATGAAAACTACAGGCCAATATCTCTGATGAACATAGATGCAAAAATTCTCAACAGAATACTAGGAAACAGAATCCAGCAACACATTAAAAGGATCATACACCATGATCAAGTGGGGTTTATTCCAAGAACGCAAGGATTCTTCAATATATGCAAAATCAATCAGTGTGATAAACCATATAACAAATTGAAGGATAAAAACCATATGATAATCTCAATAGATGCAGAAAAAGCTTTTGACAAAATTCAACACCTATTTATGATAAAAATTCTCCAGAAAGTAGGCATAGAGGGAACGTACCTAAACATAATAAAGGCCATATATGACAAACGCACAGCCAACATTATTCTCAATGGTGAAAAACTGAAACCATTTCTTCTAAGATCAGGAACAAGACAAGGTTGCCCACTCACACCACTATTATTCAACATAGTTTTGGAAGTTTTAGCCACAGCAATCAGAGAAGAAAAAAGAAATCCAAATCAGAAAAGAAGAGGTAAAGTTGTCACTGTTTGCAGATGACATGATACTATACATAAAGAATCCTAAAGATGCTACCAGAAAACTACTAGAGCTAATCAATGAATTTGGTAGAGTAGCAGGATACAAAATTAATGCACAGAAATCTCTTGCATTCCTATACAGTAATGATGAAAAATCTGAAAGAAAAATTAAGGAAACACTCCCATTTACCACTGCAACAAAAAGAATAAAATACCTAGGAATAAACCTACATAAGGAGGCAAAAGACCTGTATGCAGAAAACTATAAGACGATGATGAAAGAAACTAAAGACGATAAAAACAAATGGAGAGATATACCATATTCTTGGATTGGAAGAATCAACATTGTGAAAATGACTCTACTACCCAAAGCAATCTACACATTCAATGCAATCCCTATCAAAGTACCAATGGCATTTTTCACAGAACTAGAGCAAAAAATTTTATAATTTGTATGGAACCACAAAAGACTCCGAATAGCCAAAGCAACCTTGAGAAAGAAAATTGGAGCTGGAGGAATTAGGCTCCCTGACTGGCTCCTATACTACAAAGCTATAGTAATCAAGACAGTATGGTACTGGCACAAAAACAGAAATATAGATCAATGGAATAGCATAGAAAGCCCAGAGATAAACCCATGCACCTTTGGTCACCTTATCTTTGGTAAAGGAAGCAAGAATATACAGTGGAGAAAAGACAGCCTCTTCAATACATGGTGCTGGGAAAATTGGACAGTTACATGTAAAAGAATGAAATTAGAACACTTTCCAACACCATACACAAAAATAAACTCAAAATGGATTAAAGACCTAAATGTAAGGCCAGACACTATAAAAAAAATTAGAGGAAAACATAGGCAGAACACTCTATGACATAAATCACATAAATCACAGCAAGATCCTTTTTGACCCAACTCTTAGAGAAATGGAAATAAAAACAAAAATAAACAAATGGGACCTAATGAAACTTAAAAGCTTTTGCACAGCAAAGGAAACCATAAGCAAGATGAAAAGACAGCCCTCAGAATGGGAGAAAATATTTGCAAATGAAGCAACTGACAAAGGATTAATCTCCAAAATATTCAAGCAGCTCATGCAGCTCAATATCAAAAAAACAAACAACCCAATCCAAAAATGGGCAGAAGACCTAAATACACATTTCTCCAAGGAAGATATACAGATTGCCAACAAACACATGAAAGAATGCTCAACATCACTAATCATTAGAGAAATGCAAATCAAAACTACAGTGAGGTATCACCTCACACCAGTCAGAATGGCCATCATGAAAAAATCTACAAACAATAAATGCTGGAGAGGGTGTGGAGAAAAGGGAACCCTCTTGCACTGTTGGTGGGAATGTGAATCGATACAGCCAGTATGGAGAACAGTATGGAGGTTCCTTAAAAAACTAAAAATAGAACTACCATATGACCCAGCAATCCCTCTACTGGGCATATACCCTGAGAAAACCATAATTCAAAAAGAGTCATGTACCACAATGTTCATTGTAGCACCATTTACAATTGCCAGGACATGGAAGCAACCTAAGTGTCCATCGACAGATGAACGGATAAAGATGTGGCACATATATAGAATGGAATATTACTCAGCCATAAGAAGGAATGAAATTGGGTCATTTGTACAGGCATGGATGGACCTAGAGACTGTCATACAGAGTGAAGTAAATCAGAAAGAGAAAAACTAATATCGTATATTAATGTATATATGTGGAACCTGCAAAAATGGTACAGATGAACTGGTTTGCAGGGCAGAAATAGGGACACAGATGTAGAGAACAAACGTATGGACACCAAGGGGGGAAATTGGTGGTGGGGTGGTGGTGGTGGGATGAATTGGAAGATTGGGATTGACTTGTATACACTGATGTGTATAAAATAGATAACTAATAAGAACCTGCTCTATAAGAAATAAATAAAATTCAAAAATTCAAAAGAAAAAAAAACCATTTAGCAGAACCACAGTACAAGGATCAAAATTCAGAAGTCAGGACTTCCCTGGTGGCACAGTGGATAGGACTCTGCACTCCCAATGCAGGGGGCCTGGGTTCAATCCCTGGTCAGGGAACTAGATCCCACATGCATGCCACAACTAAAAGTTTGCATGCCATAACTAAGGAGTCAGCAAGCCGCAACTAAGGAGCCTGCCTGCCTCAACTAAGACCCTGGTGTAACCAAATAAATAAATAAATATTTTAAAAAAAATTTCAGAAGTCAACACAAGTGCAATACTATTAACTAAACTAAAACCACCAGTTTTTCTACTCATGTCCTTTTTCTGTTCCCATCTCCAATCCAGGATCCCACACTATATTTAGTTGTCACATCTAGTTGGCTCTTCCATGGCAGTTCTTCTGTCTTTCCTTGTCTATCGTGACTTTGACACTTTGGAAGAGTATTGGTCAATTATTTTGTAGAATTGTCTTTAACTTGTGGTTGTTCAGTGTTTTCTCATGATTAAGTTGAAATCATGCATTTTTGGTAAGAATACAGTTCTCAGTGCAAGATCTTCAGAGGGTACACACGTGATATGTCTTAATACTGGTTATCTTAGCCTCAATTGCTTGGTTAGGGTGGTGTCTGCTGCTGCATTTCTCCACTGTAAGGTTACTATTTTTCTCTCTCTCTCTCTCTTTTTTTTTTTTTGGCCACACCACGCGGCATGCAGGATCTTAGTTCCGCGACCAGGGATCAAACCTGCGCCCCCTGCATTGGAAGTGCAGAGCCTTAACCACTGGACCACCAGGGTCCACTATTTTCTCTTTGTAAATAATAGGTATGATGGGAGACACACTTTGAGACTGTGCAAATATCCTGTTTCTCCTCAAACTTTTGCCTGCTAATTCTAGCATCCATCAGTGGACCTTGCATGTAGCAGTTATTACTGTGATGTTCTAATTGTGATTTTCTATTTTCTTCATTCTTTCTACATTTATTAAGTGGAATTCTTTTGTAAGGAAGAGCTGTCCTTTCTCCTACATTTATTTATTTGTTTAGTTATTTATTTATACCAGGATGGACTCATGGATATTTATTTTATACTTTGATGCTTTAAGAAATTAATCAAACATAAAATTATTTCTAAAAATTCCCTCTTCTCACTCCCATGTTCATTTTCCACCCCTTCCTCTTGTGCCCCAGACTTGTTGGTACCCTAACTACTGGCTGTTGAGCTGTTGCTCTGAAAAGATGAGAGTGAGTTCGTGGACGGCGGCCATTCAAAGGATGGTCCTGGAAGCCTCTTCATTCTGGGCTTAGGGGCAGGTACTGCGAAGGTGTGTTCTTAATGCTGCTGTGACTCACTGGAATGAGGGGCTGAACCCCTGAGGTCCAGGGTGGGGAAGGTGGGGATCCTCACCTCCAGCCATGATGGGCAGGAAAGAGGAAAGGCGTGCTTAGGAAAGCCAGTATGTCGATAATGTCTTATACCTGATATTTCTCAAGTCCTATGGCTCAGGTCTGAAGAAAATATGATTATGTAGGTCAAAGTCTCTAACCGTAGAAAACCAGGCATTGGCTGGGGATAATCTCAAGGCCACCTCCGTAATGAATATCTGTTTACTCTTTGTGTTAGTCCTGATTTGGGCATGCGAGAACAAGGTGATTATTTGGGTTAAAGGTCTCCTTCATGAAAGGATTCACTTTGAATGGCAGAAAACACCCCCTCTTCTTCCAAGTACACTTGATAATTATTCCTTTTTTTAAGGGGTCATACTGGGACTTGGTAATCCAGGCAAAATTGGATTCAGGGGGTGAATGAGCCTTATTGACCATCCATGTGTTCACAGATCACCTTGCAGTTTCCAACCTGACCTTGTGTATGGCTGTCCTGCTGAGTCAGGGGTCCCCAAAGGAGCAGGGGAGATTGCCCTGTTAGGAAGAAGAGCCCAGGCTCACCTCCCACCGCTGCAGGATTAGAACTCTTCATAGACAGATTGCCCCTCTGCGTGGTCTCTTAGCCTCACTTCTGCAGGAAATATAAGGCTCTTCCCCCAGGGGAGTAATTTAGGGCAAGGCAGACCTGTACTCTGTAGTAACCTTGGTTTTCTTGTCACCCAGCATAATGGTTTGTGCGTATGTCTGTCTGCCTGTCCCTTGCTGAGCCTCTTCTATGTACCAGACCCCATGCAGAATGCTTTTCCGTCATAATGAAACTTTCAGAAGTACTGTTAGGCCACTTTACACGGGAAGAAACTGAGACCCAGTGGTTCCCGTCACTAGGGAGGGTGGGGCTAGGACTGAGGTCTCTCTAGCTTCAAGGTCAAGCCTCCTTCCATCAGGCCACACCACCTTTAGGAGGGAGTATGTCCAGTTTCAGCCATTCTTTCATTCCCTGTCCTTGTGATCGTCAAATGTTGTGCGTTCGGAACCTCTTTCTTGGCTTTAGGCTTTGGGTCTCATCTCCACAGCGACAGGAACATGTGCATAGCCTTTCGGGGAGGTTCTTTTTCCAAAAAGTGCAGGGTCTTCAGTGATAGGGCTGGTGGAAGGCGAGTCAGTGCCTCCGAGTTTGATGTTTCCCCTCAGTGAATTCCGCAGTGACAGGAACAGGAGATCACTCCTCATTCGAATATTTTGTAATAAAAAATTCTAGTCTGGCTTCCATGGTGGCGCAGTGGTTGAGAGTCTGCCTGCCAATGCAGGGGACACGGGTTCGAGCCCTGGCCTGGGAAGATACCACATGCCGCGGAGCAACTGGGCCCGTGCGCCACAACTGCTGAGCCTGCGCATCTGGAGCCTGTGCTCCGCAACAAGAGAGGCCGTGACAGTGAGAGGCCTGCGCACTGCGATGAAGAGTGGCCCCCACTCGCCACGACTAGAGAAAGCCCTCGCACAGAAATGAAGACCCAACACAGCCAAAAATAAAATAAATAAATAAATAAATAAATAAAAAAGAAGAGTAGCCCCCACTTGCTGCAACTACAGAAAGCCCGCACGCAGCAACGAAGACCCAATGCAGACCAAAAAAAAAAAAAAAAAGAAAAAAAAATTCTAGTCTGTACTTCTTGAGTATTTACAAAGTGTCAGACATTGTTACAAGCACCTCATACACATTATTTCCCTTAGTACTTCCAATAACCCCAAGGAACAGGTCCCCGATCCCTTATTCAGATTCCACACAGATCCCCTGGTATGCTTCAGAATTCAGAATCTTTCATATTTGTGGGAGACAAATCTGTGCATATACTGGACTATTTGTAACACCTCCGTTAACACCCATCCATCCTCATACACATTGATGTTTCTGCAGCAAACGTATGGATAATCATGCTTAATGGGATAAATAAAAACTATATAAAGTCTCACATTAGTTCAGTTCAGGTTTTGCCATCAAATGAATTTCCTGCAAACTTAAAAAAATCTGTTTTTCAGAGCCTTTTGGATTTCGTAATTGCTAAAAAGGGATATGGATCTGGAATATTATTATTCCCATTATACAGGTGAGAAAACTGAGGTTTAGCTCTATGAAGAGCTTATCCAAGGTCATACCATAAGTGACAGGGCAAGCATTTGAACTGTCTGTGCTCAGCCCATTGCACATTTTAACCTCTGCTTGACTCCAAACCTTCAAGTGGCAGGAAATAAAGTACTCAGACCTGCCCTACTTGGCTTCCACTTGAAAAACTAGTTATGGCTGACGTTCAAATTCATTTTCACTGGGAATGATAAGTAGATTTTCTTATAAATTGATAGGCTAGAGAGTATCTGGGAACACCTTCTCAAAGAGATTAGTGAAACAAAACTCCAGGCATGTCTGGGGAGGGGAGGGGAGGAGAAGGGTGTGTGACTTTCCCATTCTCGCTAAGGAAATACCTTGTCCTTTCTGTTTTTTCCAACTTCGTGTGCTTTCTTCTTTGGTTCCCCTTCTGCTCTGATTAATGGACTACCGACCTCGGCTTTCCGTTCACATGGGCTCCAGGAGTTGTTGGCATTTCCCATTGCTGCCTCCCCACTGCTACTGGGGAGCCTCTTTCTCTTTCCTTAAGTCGGGTCTCTCTTTACCACGTCATTGGCCCCATCGGTCAAGGTTCTCGCCAATCCTCTTGTCTGCTGACACGAACCCGGTTGCATAACCACCCGTTAACTAAATAGCAGAGAAATAGGATGATTTCACATAAACATCTTCAGAGTCATTCTAGAACTTAAGGGTTTGACATTCTTACTGTTTCAGGGGATTGGAGAGGACAGAAGTGAGATGTATGTGTGTGTCTATGTGCCTGTGTAATGTCTGTGCCTGTGTGTGTTATTGCTGCTTTGCCAAAGCTCCTGCCTCCTCCAAGTCACCAAGAATGTGAGTACCCAGCCAGCTACTTAGCAAGACACCAGCTTCCAGGGAGCAGCGGAGAAAAGCAGAGAGACACTGACTTTTTGGCCCTTGAATCTCTGCATTTCAGCTGGACTTGACCTCATTAAGTTATCGTCATGGGCCGTCCCCTCTGGATAATGAGGAGAGATTGTGGTGAATTTACACACAGTTGGTTAACTTCATCTTTATATTTTTTCGAGGAAATATATTGTCCTTTGGAGATGTTTGAAGCATGTCCAAACTTTGGTGGGGCACAGCAATTGCTAGTATTTATTCAGGTTATTTGGTGGAGTCTGACATGGGCAAAGGAAAACTAAATAATAAATGGATCTGCCCCTTTTAAAATTTTATTTTTCCACACTGATCCCTCTTCTTGTGAAATCCTGTTTACCCCTGATGATCTTATGAAAGATAGATACGCTTTTGTTCTTCAACTTAGAAAACAAGCCACGGAAAGTAACGGGAACGTTACTGATTTTTATGAAGGGCTGATGAATACTTGGGTCAAATCTCTTAATTACAGAGATCAAAGGAGAATTATACATTTTCACTCAAGTTCTTTTTTTCTTCAAAAGAACAGACCTCAGTGAAAACAAGTATTTCCTAACCCAATAAAGAACTCTTCGACAATCTATTTTACTAGATTTAAGAGCTAATTTGCTTCTGTGTTGAAATTATGCACGGTGTGGTGAGTCTTGCCCTCTCTGTGTTTTTTACAACTCAAGCCAGTGAACTAAATACCAGCAAAGATTTTCACGGGCACAGTTTCTTCTGACAATGAAGCAGTCCCTCATTGCTTTGTTTACATTCTGTGGTCACTACATATTCCCAGACTCACAGTTCCCATCAAAGCCTCTCTTCTCTCACCTTTGATTCCAGCTCAGGTTTTCTGCCCTCGACATTGCAGACTTTTGGTGACACATGGTTTTATATTCAGCTTCTTTATTTTCTTATTCCATACACTGTCCCTCTGTGACTATTCAATGCTATGACTTGCTTGCTCACCTAGAAGCTGGAGACCCTGATGTGTATCCATCCCTGTTAAGCTCTAGAGCTCAGAACTCAATGTCATCCTCTTGGATTCTCTGTTGGGATATTCCACAAGCACCTCAAACTCAACATGCCCCAAAGTGTACTTGTCATTCACAGCTGCCTTTCTTCCCTCCATTACCACCAACCCCCACCCCGCTCCTCCTCCTCCTCAAACCTGCTCTTTCTCTTAGTCTTCAAGCTCAATGGATGGTCTCATCATTTATCCATCTCCTAAGCCGGAGTCATTCTCAGGTCCTCCTCCGTGACTCTGTCATCCTTCAAATCCAATCAACTCTTCTTCCCAACCACGTTCTTCAGTCTCTCTACTTTCCAACCAGCTTTGGGGGGCATTCCCCTTCTCCATCCCACTGCCATTGTCTTGGTGTAGACCCTCCTCTTTCCTAACCTGCACTCCAAGACCACTAGACACTAATTCCTACAGCCCTGGGTTAGCTTCACTCCCATCCATCCTAACCCTCACCACAAACCAGCCTTCACACTGTGCTCTCCACTGGAGCTAACTTTCTCAAACACAAATTTGATTTTGTTTTCACTTCCTTAAAGCTCTTCAAGTGTTCCCCTTCATTTTCAAAATAAAGTCCTACCTCCTTAGCGCCATATTCCAAGCCTCCCATGTTCTGGCCTCATTGTCTGCCTCTTCTCTTGCCATATCTTGCCTTGCATGTTTAGATAATTGGATACTTTTCACGGATCCTTGAACATAGCAAGTGGCTTTAAAATTTTGGGTCTCTGTACGTGAAATTCCCTCTACCTAGAATTCTCTTTCTCCTCCTCTACCTAGAAGACACCTACAAGGTCATTCAACAAACATCAGCGGGGGTCTACTATGTACCTGAAGACTGTGCCAGGCAGTGAAGATAAAAAGAAGGCATGGTTCTTTTTCTAACCATCCAGTTGAAATATCACTTCTTTTTTTTTTTTTTTTAATTTTTTTATTGATTGATTGCTGTGTTGGCTCTTCGTTTCTGTGCGAGGGCTTTCTCTAGTTGCGGCAAGTGGGGGCCACTCCTCATCGCGGTGCGCGGGCCTCTCACTATCGCGGCCTCTCTTGTTGCGGAGCACAGGCTCAGTAATTGTGGCTCACGGGGCTAGTTGCTCCGCGGCATGTGGGATCTTCCCAGACCGGGGCTCGAACTTGTGTCCCCTGCATTGGCAGGCAGATTTTCAACCACTGCGCCACCAGGGAAGCCCGAAATATCACTTCTTGAAACTTCCTTTAAACATCCCCTCAGCAGCCACACCACCCCTGCATAGTAGACCAATTCTTCCTTTTGCTTTGTGTGTCATTTTTCACTGCATGTACATGATATCATTTTTGTTTGTCTGCCTGGGCTCAGAACCAGTGCCCATAACCTCGGGGAGAGGAAGTGAGTAGTTTAAAGAATATGTGGGCACTGACATCTGTGTGGTAGGCAGAATTCTAAAATGGTCTCCCAAGATTCCTGACCCTTGGCAAATTCTATGATGCTGATGAATCTTAGATAAGGTCCTGGAAACAAAATCTTAACGTTGCAAAAATATTAGTATTCTTAGAGAGTACTCCAAAGGAGGTGTTTGTAAATAAGATATTCTCCTCTCCTGACCACTCTCCTGAGCCAGTAACTATCTCTTACCACAATTAAGTATTAATATCCAGATGTTTGTGTTGAGGGTTGACAGTATTAGTGCAGTGTTTTACCAGCTGTTAATGCAAAAAAATTTTTTGATCGAATGATAAGGACAAATTTGGAATTCTTACTTTAGTTATTCAATCAAACATCTTCAAATTCCTAGTCATAGAAGGGATATTATGACCTAAGAGTAAAAATAAAGGGAGCACTTATATATAACAGGTGATAAGATTTTGTTTTATTTATGTATCGCTCTGAAATGATATGGAAGACTCAGTCACTGATAGAGGGAGGTAAAAGAGAATCCTGCTGTAACTGTTGCTGCTATAGTTTGTACTCACACAACATATTTAATTATAAGTATGATCATAAATATTGACTTGTCATTGGTACATTTGGCAACTGTCTTTAGACTAAGATCCCAGAGGGATCCTTGCTTATTATCCAGGGATCTAATAGAATGTTAATTCTCCGAGCTATGTTTCAACATCAAGAGATGTCTCTGGCTAATCTTGCCTCTTAACAAGAGGAAATAGGAGAGGGACTTCCCTGGTGGTGCAGTGGTTAAGAATCCGACCACCAGTGCAGGTGACATGGGTTCCATCCCTGGTTCAGGAAGATCCCACATGCCTCAGAGCAACTAAGCCTGTGTGCCACAACTACTGAAGCCCGCGCACTCTAGGGGCCGTGCTCTGCAACAAGAGGAGCCACTGGAATGAGAAATCCGCGCACCACAACGAAGAGTAGCCCCAACTCGCTGCAACTAGAGAAAGCCCGCACTCAGCAACGAAGACCCAATGCAGCCAATACATAAATAAATAAATAAATAAATAAATAAAAATAAAATGGCAACAGATACATTAAAAAAAAAAAGGAAATTGAAGAAAAGTTTCTAGCAGGAGCAAGCCTTGGGTGGAGGGAGATGAGGAATCCCATATGATACGCAGCGCTAGCTCTATCCTGAGCCATAAGTCTTACGTTAAACTTTTTTCTTCCAGTTTTACTGAGATATAATTGACAAACAGCACTGTATAACTTTAAGGTGTATAGCATAATGATTTGACTTCCGTACATCATGAAATGATTACTACAATAAGTTTAGTGAGCATTCATCATCTCATACAGATACAAAATTAAGGAAATAAAAAGTATAGTTTTGGGACTACCCTGGTGGCACAGTGGTTAAGAATCCACCTGCCAATGCAGGGGACACGGGTTCGATCCCTGGTCTGGGAAGATCTCGCATGCCGTGGAGCAACTAAGCCCGTGTACCACAACTACTGAGCCTGTGCTCTAGAGCCCGTGAGCCACAACTACTGAGCCCATGTACCACAACTACTGAAGCCTGTGTGCCTACAGCCCGTGCTCCGCAACAAGAGAAGCCTCCGCACCGCAGAGAAGAGTAGCTCCCACTCGCCACAACTAGAGAAAGCCCACGTGCAGCAGCTAAGACCCAATGCAGCCAAAAAATAAAGAAATTTATTTAAAAAAATAGTTTTCCTTGTGATGAGGACTCTTAGGATTTACTCTTAATGATTTTTATATAAAATATACAGTAGTGTTAATTATATTTATCATGTTATACGATATATCACTGGTATTTATTTTTCTTATAATGGGAAGTTTGTACCTTCGGACTGCCTTCATCCAGTTCCCCCTATCCAAACCTCCTGCCTCTGATAACCACAAATATGATCCTTTTTCTATGAGTTTGTTTGTTTCTTTGTTTCTGAAGTATAATTGACCTACAACACTATGTTACTTCCTGGTACACAACATAGTGATTTGATATTTCTATGCATTTCAAAATTATCACCATGATAAATCTAGTCACGATATGTCACCAAAAAAGATATTATATGATTATTGAGTATATTCCCCGCACTGTACATTTCATACCTGTGACTCATTTATTTTGCAGCTGGAAGTCTGTAGCTCTTAATTCCCCTCACCTATTTCTTCCCTCCCCCTTCTCCCCTCCCCTCTGGCAACCACCTGTTTGTTCTCTGTATCTATAACTCTGTTAATGTTTTGTTTTGCTTGTTCGTTTTGTTTTTTAGATTCCACATATAAGTGAAATAATATAGGATTTCTCTGATTTATTTTACTTAGAATAATTCCCTCTAGGTCTATCCATGTTGTTGCAAGTGACAAGACTTAATTCTCTTTTATGGCTGAGTAATATTCCATTTTATGTATATATCATATCTTCTTTATTCATTCATCTCTGGATGGGCACTTAGATTGCTTCCACATCTTGGCCATCATAAATAATGCTGCTATGAACCTAAGGGTGTATGTATCTTTTCTAAATAGAGATTTAATTTTCTTCAGATAAATACCCAGGAGTGGAACTGCTGGATTATACGGTACTTCTATTTTCAATTTTTTGAGGAATCGCCATACTCTTTTCCATAATGGCTCCACCAATTTATATTCCCTCCTATAGCGTAAAGGGTTCTGTTTTCTCCACATCCTTGCCAACACATGTTATTTTTTGTCTTTTTGATAATATCCATTTTGACATATTTGAAGTGATATCTCATTGTGGTTATTTATTTATTTGGTTGTGCTGGGTCTTAGTTGCGGCAGGTGGACTCCTTAGCTGTGGCTTATGGGCTCCTTAGTTGTGGCTTGCTGGTTCCTTAGTTGTGGCACACGGGCTCCTTAGTTGTGGTATGCAAACTCTTAGTTGTGGCATGCATGTGAATCTAGTTCCTTGACCAGGGATCGAACCCGGGCCCCCTGCATTGGGAGTGTGGAGTCTTAACCAGTGCACCACCAGGGAAGTTCCTCATTGTGGTTTTGATTTGTGTTTCCCTGATGATTAGTAATGAGTAATGTTGAGCATCTTTTAATGTGCCTGTTGGCCATCCATATGTCTTCCTTGGAAAAATGTCTATCCAGATCTTCTGCTCATTTTTAATCAGGTTTTTTTTTTCTGATGTTGAGTTGTATGAGTTATTTGTATATTTTGAAAATTAACCCCTTGTCAGATATATAATTTGCAAGTATCTTACCCCATTTAGTAGGTGATGTTTTTGTTTTGTTGAGAGTTTCCTCCACCATGTGAAAGTTTTAGTTTGTTGTAGTCCTATTTGTTGATTTTTGCTTTTATTTCTCTTGCCTGAGGAGAAATATCCAAAAAATATTACTATGATTGATGTCAAAGAGTATACTGCCTACATTTTCTTCTAGAAGTATTATGGTTTCAAATCTTACATTTAAGTCTTTAATTCATTTTGAATTTATTTTTGTACAAGAGAATAGTCTAGTTTGATTCTTTTGCATGTAGCTGTCCAGTTTTCCCAATACCATTTATTGAAGAGGCTGTCTTTTTCCCATTGGATATTCTTGCCTCCTTTGTGGTATATTAATTGCCCATATAAATGTGGGTTTATTTCTGGTTTCTCTATTCCATTCCATTGATCTATGTGTCTGCTTTTTTGTCAGTACCATACTGTTTTTATTACTGTAGTTTTTAGTATAGTTTGAAATCAGGGCATGTGTTACCACCAGTTTAGTTCTTTCTCAAGGTTGTTTTGGTTATTTGGAGTCTTTTGTGTTTCTATACAGTTATTAGAATTATTAGTTCTAGTTCTGTGAGAAATGTCATTGGTATTTTGATGGGATTGCATTGAATCTTTAGATTACTTTGGGTAGCATGGTTATTTTAATAATATTAATTCTTCCAATCCATGAACATGATATATCTTTTCATCTGTTTGTGTCATCTTCAATTTCCTTTAACAGTGTCTTACAGTTTTTCGAAAACAGGTCTTTTACCTTCTTCATTAGATTTATTCCTAGATAGTTCATTCTTTTTGGTGCAA
Source organism: Hyperoodon ampullatus (assembly GCF_949752795.1). Taxonomy (NCBI): domain Eukaryota; kingdom Metazoa; phylum Chordata; class Mammalia; order Artiodactyla; family Ziphiidae; genus Hyperoodon; species Hyperoodon ampullatus. The sequence goes on from NC_136930.1 coordinate 43,768,043, forward strand.
TTGTAAACGGGATTGTTTTCTTAATTTCTTCTTCTGGTAGTTTATTGTTAGTGTATAGAAATGCAACAGATTTCTGTATATTAATTTTGTCTCCTGCAACTCTCAAATTCATTGATGAGTTTTAGTAGTTTGTTGGTGACATCTTTAGGATTTTCTATGAATAGCATCATGTCATCTGAAAACAGTGACAGTTTTACTTCTTCCTTTCCAATTTGGATTCCTTTTTTTCATTTTCTTCTCTGATTACTGTGCTAGGACTTCCAAATTTATGTTGAATAAAAGTGGCAACATCCTTGTCTTTTTCCTGATCTTAGAGGAAATGCTTTCAGCTTTTCACCATTGAGTATGATGTTAGCTTTGGCTTGTCATTTATGGCCTTTATAATGTGGAGAGTTTTCATCATAAATGGATGTTGAATTTTGTCAAAAGTTTTTTCTGCATCTATTGAGAGGATCATATGATTTTTATTTTCCAGTTTGTTAATGTAGTGTATCACATTGATTGATTTGTGGGTATTGAAACATCCTTGCATCCCTGGGATAAATCCCACTTTATCATGGTGTATGATCCTTTATGTATTGTTAAATTCTCTTTGTAATATTTTATTGAGGATTTTTGCATCTATGTTCATCAGTGATATTGGTCTGTAATTTTCTTTTTTTGTGTTATATTTGTCCAGTTTTGGTGTCAGGGTGATGCTGGCCTTGTAGAATGAGTTTGGAAGCATCCCTTCCTCTGCAATTTTTTGGAATAATTTGAGAAGGATAAGTGTCAAATTCTTCTCTAAATGTTTGGCAGAATTTACCTGCAAAGCCATCTGATCCTGGACTTTTGTTTGTTGGGAGTTGTTCTTTTTTATAACTGATTCAATTTCATTACTAGTAATTGCTCTGTTCATATTTGCTATTTCTTCCTGGTTCAGTCTTGGGAGATTGTACATTTCTAGGAATTTGTCCATTTCTTCTAGGTTGTCCATTTTATTGGCATACAAGTGTTCACAGGGGTCTCATAACATCCTTTGAATTTCTGTGGTGTTGTGACTTTTTCTTTTCCATTTCTGATTTTATTTTATTGGGTCCTCTCTTTTTTTCTTGATGAGTCTGGTAAAGATTTGTCCATTTTGTTTATTTATTCAAAGAGCCAGCTCCTAGTTTCATTGGTCTTTTCTATTTTTTTTCTATCACATTTATTTATGCTCTGATCTTTACAATTTCTTTCCTTCTACTAATTTTGGATTTTGTTTGTTTTTCTTTTTCTGTTTCCTTTAGGTTTTTTGTTTGAGATTTTTCTTGTTTCCTGAGGTAGGCTTGTATCACTAGAAATGCTTTTGCTGTGTCCCCTAGATTTTGGATCATTATGTTTTCATTTTCATTTGTCTCCAGGTATTTTTTGTTTCCTCTTTGATTTCTTCAGTGACCCATCGGTTATTTTTTTTATTTATTTATTTTTTTGCGGTACATGGGCCTCTCACTGTTGTGGCCTCTCCCATTGCAGAGCAAGGCTCCGGACGCGCAGGCTCAGCGGCCATGGCTCACGGGCCTAGCCGCTCTGTGGCACGTGGGATCTTCCCAGACCAGGGCACGAACCCATGTCCCCTGCATCGGCAGGTGGACTCTTAACCACTGCGCCACCAGGGAAGCTCCCCATCAGTTATCTAGTAGCATATTGTTTAGCCTCCACCTGTTTGTGTTTTCTGCAGTTTTTTCCCCCTGTGGTTGAATCCTAGTCTCAAAGTGTTGTGGTCAGAAAAGTTGCTTTATATGATTTCAGTTTCTTAAATTTACTGAGAACTGTTCTGTGGCCTAGCATGCGATCTATCCTAAACAATATTCCATGTGCACTTGAGAACAGTGTGTACTCTGCTGCTTTTGGTTGGAATGTTTTATATTTATAAAGCTATTCTGGCTTTCATTTCCATTTGCATGGAATGCCTTTGTCCATCTCCTCACTTTCAGTCCGTGTCTTTAGATCTAAAGTGGGTCTCTTTTAGGTAGCTTATATATGGGTCTTGTTTTTGTATCTATTCAGCCATTCTAGGTCTTTTGATTGGAGTATTTAGGCCACTTAATTTTAAAGTAACTATTGATGGGAATGTACTTATTACCATTTTGTTAATTGTTCTGGGGTTATTTTTGTAGTTCTTCCTTTTTCCTTTCTTCTTTTGCTCTCTTCCCTTGTGATTTGATGACAATCTTAACTGTTATGTTTGGATTCTTCACACTTTTTTCTGTGTGTATCTATTACAGATTTTTGGTTTGTGGTTAGCATGAGGTTTATATATAGCAATTTATATGTGTGTGTGTGTATGTAATATATATATATATATATATATATAATTGTAAATTGCTGATCTCAGTTTTGAATGCATTTTAATAACCTTGAATTTTTACTCTTCCCCTCCCCTTTTACTGTTTTTAACATCATATTTTACATCTTTTTATTTTGTTCCTCTCTTAACTACTTATTGTGGAGATAGATGATTTTACTACTTTAGTCTTTCAACCTTCCTACTAGCTTTATATGTGGTTGATTTACTTCCTTTACTGTATATTTGCCTTTACCAATGAGATTTTTCCTTTCATAATTTTTATATTTCTAATTTCTTTTCTGCTTGGAGAAGTCCCTTTAACATTTCTTGTAAAGCTGGTTTGGTGGTGCTGAACTCTTTTAGCTTTTGCTTGTCTGTAAAATTCTCTCTCTCCATCAAATGTGAATGAAAACCTTGCTGGGTAGAGTATTCTTTTGTTGTAGGTTTTTCCCTGTTATCACTTTAAACATATTGTGCCACTCCCTTGTGGCCTGCAGAGTTTCTGCTGAAAAACATCTAATAGCCTAATGGGCATTCCCTTGTACATAACTTGTTGCTTTTTCTCTTGCTGCTTTTAAGATTCTCTCTTTATCTTTAATTTTTGTCACTTTAATTACAATGTGTCTTGGTGTGGCCCTCTTTGGGTTGATTCTCTTTGGGACTCTGTTTCCTGGACCTGGATGTCTGTTTCCTTTCCCAGGTTAATAAAGTTTTCAGCTATTATATCTTCTAATATGTTCTCTGTCCCCTTGTCTCTCTCTTCTCCTTCTGAGACCTCTATAATGTGAATGTTGATGTACACTTGATGTTGTCCCTGAGGTCTCTTAAACTATCCTCATTTCTTTTTATTTCTTTTTTCTTTTTTCTATTCAGCTTCAGTGATTTCCATTCCTGTTTTCCAGTTCACTGATCCATTCCTCTGTATCATCCAATCTATTGTTGTTGTTTTTCTAGTGTATTTTTATTTCAGTTATTGTATTCTTCATTTGTTTGTTGTTTGTTCCTTATATTTTCTAACTCTTTTTGTTAAAAACTACTAACCTCTCACTCTGTTCATCTATTCTTCTCCCAAGTCCTTTGAGCATCTTTATGATCATTACTTTGAACTCTTTATCAGGTAGATTGCTTATCTCCACTTCACTTAGTTCTTCTGGGGTCTTATCTTGTTCCTTTGTTTTGGAACATATTCCTCTGTAACCTCATTTTGCATGATTTGCTGTTTTTATTTCTATGTATTTGGAAGGTTAGTTACATTTCTCGACCTTGGAGAAGAGGCCTTTTGTAGAAGTCTTATGCATCCCAGCAGTGCATTCCTGTCTGGGCATCAGAGTTATATGTTCTAGGGGTGCCCCCTATGTGGACTATATGGGTCCTTCTGTTGTAGGGGGCTGACTACTGTGGTTGGTCTGGTAGACATGGCTGGCCCCCAGTCTGGTTGGTTGCCAGACCCTGCTGTGTGTGGAGGCTGCCAGCCACAGGTGGGTGGGGCTGGGTCATGAGGTGGCTGGCTGCAGAGTGCTGGGGTGTCCTGGGGCTAGTGCTGGCATATTTGTGGGTGGAGCTATGTTCCGTGGTGGATGGTTGCGGGGCCAGAGGTCCCAGATCTAGTGTTGGCCTGCTGGTAGGTGGGGCCAGTTCCTGACATGGCTGGCTGAAGTGTCCAATGTGTCCCAAAGCTACTGTCAGCCCACTCGTGAGTGGGCTGGATCGTGCAGCAGCTGGCTGAGGGGTCCAAAGTGTCTTGGAGCTGGTGTTGGCCTGCTGGTGGGTGGGATCAGGGCCCAGGGGATCCCAGAGCTGGTTCCCACCCACTGATAGATGAGGCTGAGTCGTGGGATCTCTGGGGCCGGGTCCTGGGGTTTGGGAGCAGGTGTTGGTCTGCTGGGGAGTGAGGCCAGGTCCTGGGTTTTCTGGTGGATGGCACTGTGTCCCAGGGCAGCTGGGGACTCAGCAGGTCTTAAGGCAGCTGGCCTGCTGGTGAGTGGGGCTCTGTCCCCACCTGGCTAGCTGCTTGGCCTGAAATGTTCCAGTACTGTGCTGACAAGCTGGTGGATGGGGTCATGTCCTAGTGTTAATAAGCTAGAGGGAGCATTCCAAAATGGTGCTTGCTAGTCCCAGAGTCCTCCTGGTAGAATAAGTTCCCCAAATGGCTACTGCCAGTCTCTATGTCCCTAGGGTGAGCTCCAATTGCCTCCTGTTTCTCTGGAAGGATATCCAAGATCAGAAGGTGGGTCTGATCCAGGCTCCTTTCAAATTATGGCTTTTTCTCTGGGTCTCAGAGTGTGTGAGATTTTGCGTACACCCTTTAAGAGTGGAGTTTCTATTGTCCATAGTCCTCTGGCTCTCCTGAAAGTAAGCCCCACTGGTGTTCAAGGCCAAACATTCTGGGTGTTTGTCTTCCTGGTATAGGACCACCAGGCTGGGGAGCCTGCTGTGGGGCTTGGACCATTTGATCCTTAGGAGAACCTGTGCAATTGTAATTATCCTCCTATTTGTGGGTTACCTACTTGTCTCCACCCCTACTACTCATCTTGTTGTGGTTCCTTCTTTGTATCTTTAGTTGTAGGAAATCTATTCTGCTAGTTTTCAGGTCTTTGTTGTCCATCATTTTTCTGTACATAGTTGTAATGTTGGTGTGTCTGTGGGACAAGGTGAGCTGAGGGTCTTCCTACTCCACCATCTTGGCCACTCCCTCTATGTTCAACTTTTCAGTTAGAGCAGAAGAATGTGTTCCCCATGAAGCCTCAGATAACCATACTATTTGAGCAACAGTTTGTGAAGAATGAGGTCCAGGAAGAGTGACTAGCTAACTTGTGTGTGTATGTGTTTTGTTTCTGTGATTCTGGGTAGGTAGGAGTGTACGTTAAAGGGTTAAACAACTCCTACTCACCCACACCTGCTCCCAGCAGACTGTTGTCTGTCCTAGGGTGGGGCAGGGGCAACAGAGGGTTTGGGGATGATGATTAGTGTCCTGAGGGAGGAAGAAGCCCCATGTCACTTAAAATGGCTTCACCTTACCTTCCAAGAGAGGAGAGGAACTGGTGGGCCTAGGCAGGGAACAGAGAGAGAGGTGTCAGTGATCATCAAGGGAGGGAAAGGAGGGGATAAATGTTCCAGGTTCCTAAAGCTTTATGGACCTCAGATAGGCTGTGCACCCCACTCCTTCATGGGGGTGACCACAGCCAGTACCACCCAGGAAGCTGTAGCTCCTTCATTGCCTACTGTTCCAAACACTGGGGTCAGAAACCAGACCCAGGCAAAACACCAGGTCCTCGGATATCCTTGTTTCATGAAAAGTGCTCCTTTCCCCCTCATGAAGAGGTGCAGGGTAGAGTGGAAAAGCCCCTGTCCTGGGCTCTGGGAAGTGAGTCACTTGTAGAGTGCTTTGAGGTTACAAAGAACCAAAGAACCTTCCTCTGCCCGGTCTCACTGAGTTAGCACCACAGCCCCTGAGACAGAATTGTTATTCTTACCGCGATTATTGTGCAGTAGAGGAGGAAACAGAGTCTTCATGAAGTTAAGGGGCTTTCCCAGGATGACACAGCCAGCAACTGGTAAAGATGACTCCTGGCTCAGGTCTCTGTAGCTTGACCTTCTTTTAATCCTGTGCTCCATCCATCTGATGCTCTAGAGTAAGAGATGCCAGAGTAGGGATCATGTCCATTCCCAGGCAGGGACCACAAGACCCTCCTTGACACCACGGTTTCCTGGGCCACACTACAAGTCCGTTCAGGCAGCGGCACTTGGGCTTATCCTCTGCCTGATTCTCTAGTTTAGAGGGTTCTGTGAGGTCGTGGACTGTAGTCTAGGGGAAGCTTTAAACACCCTCAGCTGTGCATGGTGAGAGAGTGCATCTGGCGGAGGTGGATGTAATAGTATGTGTAGTGGATGTGAGGCACTTAGTGGGAGCATCAGCAGGGGTGCCTTCCTGCCCAGGTGGGTGTGTGGAGGAAGCCCCTCCCCTCTCGTCTCAGGAGGCAGGAAAGCCCAGGTCAAGAGCCTGAACTGTACAGCCTGACACGCCTGGGCCAAGCCCCACCTCTACAATTATTAGTTATATGACCTTGAGCAAGTCATTTATTTTTTCTAAGTCTCTGGTTCCTCAACAGTAAAAATGGGGAAAATAATTGCACATCCCTTGTGTTGTTAAGAGGATTACATGAGATAAAGAATGCAAAGCACTTAGCACAGTGCCAGACCCACTGAAAGAATGCTTTAAAGACATACAACACACACGATGGAATGCTCACTCATTCATTCATTCGGCAAGAATTTATTAAATGCCCGTTCTACGTATAGCAAGCAGTATGCCAAAAACTCAGTCCCTGGGGCTTTACCAACACTGGTCTCTTTAGAATCTAATCACACAAAAGATCCTTTATTGCTAAGTATTACAGTATGAGCTGGTTTTATAAACATGGAAAATGTTTTTTGATGCTTAAGTTATTTCTGCCCTTTATTCCTCCTTTATTTCCAACATGAGAACGTAGCTGGAAGCAGATGGGGTTTGGAGTGAGGGAGACCATGTACTAGTCACGAATACCTGAGCAATCGCCTCCCTCCTCTAACTCTCACCTCCTCATCTGCAAAATGGAGAGAATCATACCTTCCCCACAGGATTGTTGAAAGGAGAAAATGAAACAATGGATCAGGTAAAGCACCTGATTTAGGGCAGGTGTTCAATACGTATTAGTTGTCTTTCTACTTTTCAAAACACACAGATGGAACTTCTGGTTTCTGGTCTGGTACGTAAGGAGCTTGAAAGTCACCATTCCATCCTAGCAACAAGCAAAAAGCTGAACACACTGAAAAATTAGCAACTCTTCTTAGATCCATAATAGAAGTGAGGTCACAGGGCAAATCACTGGCCCCCAAATTGGAGAGCATGACAGGCAAATCCAGAGAATCACAACTTACCAAGGCAAAAGCCTCCATGGGAACCAATGCCATGTTAGGGAAACCTGGGAAACCTGAAGTGTAATTGATGAATTGCTGGAGGCTCAGTGTGGACAGATTAAAACCTCCAGGGGGTCCAGTCATCAGGGCACCCCAACACTTTTGTGAGTTTTGCTTCCTGGAGCTCCACCAGATTCTCACAGTGAATACTGGAGAAAAATTCTCTCATGCTTCTGGCAGGGGAAGTGGAAAAGAAGCCATTTTGAAATATTTAAGAGCATTCTGCTCTTAACAAGGTTTACTCTCAAGAGAAACTATTTAGCCAGATCCTCACCTGCTGGGGTTTTATCAGACCCTAACTGATTCCAGCTGTCTGTAGCCTTCCACATAGGTGAAGGGATATACCAAACTCCAACCCCCTCCAGCCACCCTGTCCCACCTAAAATGAGGGGACTGCTGAGAAGCACTTGTGATGTTCACAATTCAGAGGCACAGGCTCACTAAGAGATCCAGCCCTAATCCTAGGACTATAGAATGCTTCCCCTAACCCTGCAACTCACCACTTCACCAAAGGCCTATTTACAGCAGTTCCTTTTAGCCAGTACATCATGTCTGGCTATCAAGAAAAAATTAAAAGGCATAGTAAAAGACAAAAACACAGTTTGAAGAATCAGAGCAAGCATCAGAACCAGACTCAGTTATGGCAGAGATGTTGGAATTATCAGACTGGGAATTTAAAACAACTATGATTAATTTGTTATGAGCTCTAATGGACAAAGTGGTCAGCATGCAAGAATAGATGGGCAATGTAAGCAGAGAGATGGAATTCTAGGAAACAATAAGAAAGGAATGTTAGAAATCTAAAACACTGTAACAGGAAACAAAACAAAACAAAAGCACAAGAGAAATGAAGAATGCCTTTGATGGGCTTATTAATAGACATGGCTGAGGAAAGAATACTTCAGCTTGAGGATACCACAATAGAAATCTCCAAAACTGAAAAGCAAACAGAAAAAAAGACACACACACACACACACACACACACACACACACACAACAGAACAGAATATCTGAGAACTATGAAACAACTACCAAAATATAACATATGTGTAATGGGAATACCAGAAGGGGAAGAAAGAGAGCAAGGGACAGAAGAAATATTTGAAACAATAATGACTGAGAATTTCTCCCAAATTAATGTTAGACAACAACCACAGATCCAAGAAGCTCGGAGAATACTAAGCAGAATAAATAGCAAAAAAAAAAAAAAAAAAAAAAAACCTACACCCAAGCATATAATTTTCTAACTAGAGAAAATCAAAGATAAAAAAATCCTGAAAAAAGTGGGAGGGAAAAATTCTTAACCTATAGTGGAGCAAATATAAGAATTATATCTGACTTCTCCTCAGAGTCCATGCAAACAAGAAGAGAATGGAGTGAAATATTTAAAGTGTTGAGAGAGAAAAAAAAAAAAAACTCCACCAACCTACAACTCTGTACCCTGTGAAATTAACCCTCAATAATGAAGGAGAAATAGTTTCTCAGATAAACAAAAATTGGTTGAGGGAATTGTTGCCAGTGGATCTGCCCTGCAAGAAATGTTAAGTTCTTTAGAGAGAAGGAAAATGATGTAGGTTAGAAACTTAGATCTACATAAAGGAAGAGCATAGGAGAAGGAATAAGTGAAGGTCAAACAAAAACTTTTTTTTATTCTTAATTGATACAATAGATAATAGTTTGTTCATAATCATATTAGCCACAATGTATTTGAATGTGGGTGAATGGATCAATAAACTGTGGTACATTCAGACAGGGGAATATTATTCAGTGCTAAAAAGAAATGAGCTATCAAGACAAGAAAAGACATGGAGGACTCATAGATGTGTATTACTAAGTGAAAGAAACCAATGTGAAAGGTTACATACTGTATGATTTCAATTATATGACATTCTGGAAAAAGCAAAATTATGGGGACAGTAAAAGGTCAGTGGTTGCCAAGGGCTTGGGGAAGAGGGATGGATGAATGGAAAAAGCACATAGGACTTTTAGGGCAGTGAAACTACTCTGTATGATATTATAATGGTGGATACATGTCATTATATATTTGTCCAAACCATAGATTGTACAACACCAAGAATGAACCCCAATGTAAGCTACGGACTTTGGGTGATTATGATGTGTCAGTGTAGGTTCATCAATTGTAACAAATGTACTGTTACCCAAAAAACTGGGTTTGCCTCTTGGTGGGTGTTGATCCAAAAGATGCAGTCAAGCCAAAGATTGGGAGAAGGAAGAATTTATTACTTGCAGCAAGTAGGGAGAACACCGAGGATCTTTCCCAAAGCAGTGTCTCCATGAACAGCAAAATTGGGGAAGTTTTAAGCCGAGGGTACATGTATATTCATGAAAGGGCTTGAGCAAATGAGAATTCAGCATAGAATTGGGGCAAAGGTCAACAGAGTCCAAGCTTTAGTTGAAGTCACAAGGGCCAGAAAAAATCAACATCATCAGGCCTTTAGGCTCCAGTCTATCTGGAGGTTGAGGCTTCAGGCTAATCTTTACCATTGAAAGAGAACTGGGAATCCTTACAACTGATGTATTATCTTTACTATTGTTACTTCTCTTGCCGATAATGGTCATTTGTTCCTGCATTCTTTTTTTCCCTTAAGACCATTAATGACTGAGACCTGTTCAGGGACATGCACTGAGACCAGGGCTTAGATCACAAAATGGCTTAGGCCAAAATGGCTTCTCTTAAGTCAAGAAAGCCATGCCTGGTTCTCTTTCTCTGGGAACCCCCTACCCTATCTACTCACAGTACCACTCTGGTGGAGGATGTTGGTAATGGGGGAGGTTATGTGTCTACGGGACCAGGATGTGTATGGGAAATTTCTATACCTTCTGCTCCATTTTGCTGTACCCTAAAACTGCTGTAAAAAATAAAGTATATTAAAAAAAATAATGGGAAAAGAATAAAAAAAAAAACATTTTGATGAGATTAAGATGTATTAGCCCATGGTTGTTCTTCAGTCCACTAAAGAGGACTCCAGCCAGGTCTGCCCAGTTCCCTATCTTCCCTGAGGCCTTGCCAAAGGCAGTGAGGCTTTTGTGATGGAGATTTCAGAGAGGAAGTGGAAAGAGGGGTGATAAGAGGTTGAGGGCCCAGAAGGCTGTTAGAGCTTCGGGAGTGTTTTGGGAGGAGAACTACGGGCCACTCAGAAGCAGCGGTGCTGGTGGGGACAGTGGCCACCTGTCCCCTTTCATGGCATCTGAGAAATCTGGGTACAAATGAACTTATTTATAAAACAGAAACAGACTCACAGACATAGAAAACAAACCTATTGTTACCAAATGGGACAGGGGGTGGGGGAGGGATAAATTAGGGGTTTGGGGTTGGCAGATACACACGACTATATACAAAACAGATAAACAAGGACCTACTGTATAGCACAGGGAACTATATTCAATATCTTGTAATAAACTATAATGGAAAAGAATCTGAAAAAGAATATATATAACTGAATCACTGCACTGTACACCTGAAACTAACACAACATTGTAAATCTACTACACTTCAACTAAAAAAGAAAGAAAAGGATCTGAGGAATTTTGAAATTACCTTCTTCTGCATGGTCTATTTTTTCACTTTTGTTTCTGGCTATTATCTGATCCCAGAATCAGTTCAGAGCAGAGCATCCTGGGTCATGGCTGCATATGCACTTATATCTACCTTCCCCTGGGTCTGGTGGGAAATACTAAGACAGGTTTCTACCTTTCCTTGGTACCATCCCTGTTGCTAGATATGAGTAAAGAACATCTTGAACAACGATTTGGAAATGCAGCCTTCAAGTTCTCTGGGTTCTCCTTACACAAGTAGCTTCCAGACCTGTTGATTAACCTGTGACACATCCTTCACTTTTTTCACTCCCTCTTCATCTCCTACAACCAAATCCTGACAGCGGCCTCCCAATGCATATTCTAGCCTCCACTCTCTTTGTTGCCAGCCCATCCTACACACAGCTCCTGGACTAGTCTTCCTAGAGCATGGTTGGTAAACTTTCTCTAAAAAGCCAGATGATTATAAATATTTTAGGCTTTGAGGGTCACTGGGCCTCTGTTACGACGGCTCAGATCAGATCTGCTATGGCAGAGCAAAAGCAGCCATATTTTGGGATACCTTGTGACGCAGCAATAGTGACCAGAACAATTTTTTTTTTTTTTTTGCGGTACGCGGGCCTCTCACTGTTGTGGCCTCTCCCGTTGCGGAGCACAGGCTCCGGACGCGCAGGCTCAGCGGCCATGGCTCACGGGCCTAGATGCTCCGCGGCATGTGGGATCTTCCCGGACCGGAGCACGAACCCGTGTCCCCTGCATCGGCAGGCGGACTCTCAACCATGCTGCGCCACCAGGGAAGCCCCAGAACAATTTTTATTCAGGTTCTTGAGAAAGAAGACTTAGCCTGGTTGATTTTGTTCTTCAGGTTACCAGCCAGTCTGTCGCCTGCATTTGGGTTAGGTGCCCTCACCTGTGGCTGGGGACCCTGGTCATGAGAAACAGACATGGGGGCTTAAAAGAGGCTCTGGATAGGAAGCTGAGTAAACACGTGTGGTCTGTGCCCCTTAACTGGCTCCAATCCACCTTCCAAACTTTTTCCATTGATGCTCTTAGCCAAGCACAGCTTCTCCTGCTTTCTTCACTCTGTGGATTCTCCTCCTTTGCCTTCTGCCCTAAATGTTCTTGCTCCAACCCCTACCTCCACCCACTTCCAGAAGCTGCCCAGCTGTCAAGGCCCAGCTGAAATGACTCTTTTCCCCAGCTGGAAGCCATTGTGCTCTCTCTTCTGAGCACCCATATCACACTTTATTTCTATCTCTTTTGAGACACTTTCTGTTTCTATCTTACACTTTCGTCACTCCTAGTATAAGTTGTCTGAAAGCAGGACCCGGGTCTGATTCATATGTGTATACTACAGTTTGCGCCGAAAATCTGACTTAAAAAAATCATAGATCCTCAGGAATGGATCAGAGAATGCTCAGAGAATGAGTGGATGAACCAATGTAACTGTGATGGAGGCCCATTTTGTCACCTGAGAAGCATGGGTAGGAGACCATTTAGCAGGAATATGGAATATAATAATACAACAGTTGTTGAATACTTACTGTGTTCCAAGCATTGCACTAAGAGGGTTTACATGGATTTTTTCTCCTTTATGTCTCACAACTTGGTAAGGTCTGGTTGAAGCCCTGTACGTGCCCAGACTCAAGACCCAAGAAAGAGCCCAGAGTCAGCGACAGAGACATCAGTGGTTTAATGGATAGGGGATCTTACATGTCTGAAGCAAGGTCCTGGAGCAACATCTCACTGCCTGCAGCAGAAGGCAGGCAGACCATGGAAGTAGTCCTTGCTCCCCAGGGAGAGGTAGAGGTTACCAGTTATAGGGGGAATTGACGTCATTTGGCTCTTGGGTTACCAGGGAAACCAGCAGAGGAGCAAGCCCCTCACAGCCCGTTTGAGAAGCTACCATAGTAGAGAAGTTCTGGTGGTCCAGTGGTTAAGAATCGCCTTCCAATACAGGGGACGTGGGTTCAATCCCTGGTTGGGGAACTAAGATCCCACATGCCGTGGGGCAACTAAGCCCGCACGCTCTGGAGCCCGTGCACCACAGCTAGAGAGGAGCCCGCGCACCGCAGTGAAGATCCCACTGTGCTGCAACTAACACCAGACGCAGCCAAATAAATAAATAAATATTTTAAAATAAATAAAGATTAGAACAATCACTATAGCTGGGGCTGGGGGCTCTATGATTAAGAAGGCAGGTCAGTCCAGTCAGTTATGTGAGTAGGTGTAGGTGAAGCAGGCACTGGTCGAGCAGGGGATGTACAGAGAGCAAGAGAACAGCCATCTTGGGTGGCCTGATCAGACAGGTCGATACAATGATTAAACTCACTTACAGATGGGTTTAAAAGGCCCTGAATGGTTAAGACCTTGCTCAAGGATATCCAGCTAGTGGCAGAGCTGGGATGCAAACCCAGGCAGCCTGACTCTTAAGACCCAAGCTCCAAACTACCTCACAATGCTGTCTGGGAAGTTCACTGGGATTTACCAGGGATGTGGGGATACATCATCATGCTATCATTCCTACATGATGCTGACTCTTCAGTGCAGTGTCCCCTGTTATTCTGGGCAGGCATGGAATGACTTGGGAAATCTAGCTTTGGGCCTTCCAGGGCATCGGAGTCCAGGATAATTCCTGGTCATGTAGCACCAACATTCACTTCCCAAAGCGTTAGAGGCTCTTGGCAGGCAAGGTAGGTGCAGTGAGGCCCAAATGAAAGAAGAGAGGCAGGAGACCAGGCAGGAAATGAATCTATGCTCCGCGCAATCTCTCCCCAGGGCCTTCCTTTTGCTGATCGGTCATGGACTTAACATCCTTTACCAGGCTGCTTCACAGTATGTTTCTGAAAAGTTTAAATGCTTTTTTTTCATTCCATCATTGCATATCAGTGGAACCACTACTGTGTACCAGGCAGTTAAAACAATAAATTTAATCACCTAGGTCAACAAAAATAATGAGGAAATAAGAGGTTTGAGGGAGTGAGAGGGAGAAAGCGAGTTCTGATACGTTTCTTACGCTCATGCCAATAATTAAATCTCTTCTTAAGAAGTGCCTTCCTTAGTTCTGCATTCCAGGTGAAAGTAGAACAGGAACCTCACCATTTTACTTGGCTAAAGCTGAACATTTTGCTACCCCACACACCAATGTGTCCCATATATGTCTACCAAAGTGTCCTGTGCTAACTGACAAAGGTCACACACCCCATGTCAGTGTTTCTTCCTGAACCTGCCCCTCTGCCACGCCCCAGCCATCTCTTATTTGTCAGTAGGGTATTCACATGACTGAAAGCCTGGCCCTGCCAACACTTTTGCCCCTGCCACTTCCCAAATTAGTGTGATTCCCTGACCCATCCTTTCAGAAGATGCCACAGTCCCCGTGCCCAATGCCTCCCATCTTAGTCTAGTAGAGCTAAAGGCTCAGGAACCCCCTTGTTTGCCCTTCTGCTGGCCACCACTATGCTTATAACAGAGACACGCGTCATCCTAGAACTGACTTAGTGGGGGTCACCTAGGCTAAATGTTTACACTTATTTATGATTTTTTTTTTTTTTGCTGTACGCGGGCCTCTCACTGTTGTGGCCTCTCCCGTTGCGGAGCACAGGCTCCGGACGCGCAGGCTCAGTGGCCATGGCTCACGGGCCCAGCTGCTCCGCGGCATGTGGGATCCTCCCGGACTGGGGCATGAACCCGCGTTCTCTGCATCGGCAGGCGGACTCTCAACCACTGCGCCACCAGGGAAGCCCTATTTATGTATTTTTAAAGTTATATTTCAATTTGGCAAGAAGATGCCTGCATGTGCACACACACACATGCACACATGCCTGCATACCATTTCAGTATAAATTAGATTTTAGACAAGTCTGCTAGAGCAGCCAGAAACGCCCTAACCTACAACTGGGCAGTCACGTTGAGAAGCAGGGCTCCAGGATGAAAAACCACCTTTGTTGAAAGCCCATGAACAGCGGCTATTTGGTCCTCGGGAGGACCGAGTCTCAGCTTTCCTAAATGCATGTCCTACCAAAGAATTCCGCCAAGCTTTCCCTGGATCATTATATGGCCCATTTATTGTTGTAAACAGGTATATGACATTGTGATCCTATTCCAGACCCTATTTATAGCAACCTCCTACTGAATAGCTAAGGGATATTTATACTATCTTGCCCTTTTGAAGAACCTTTCAGCAAAAGATTTCACAGAATTTTATCAAGCAATCCCACTTCCTCTTCCTCCCATTTGACAGGTAGAGAAGCTGAGGCATGGTGAAGCCAGAAGCACATAGTCAAAAGGTGAGTCAGAGATGGAGCAGGCTGCGCCTGGTTACACCTTCTTGCTCGCATATGCTTACCCCCTACCATCACAGACTTCCTGGAAAGGGGTAGATTCTTTATGACTTATCTGGTAAGTAAGCATTGCTATGAGCTTTCAAAAGTTTCCCCAGGTCGGAGGAGGTTGTGTCTCTGAGAAGGAAGTAAGAAGAAAAGGGCCCCCTTGGTCAACACCGGTTTCGCTGTGCAGGTTTATCTGCAGTCCTCAGAATCCAGCCTCCTCCTATTGTGATCTGTTGCAATACCTTTCAGCAGTTTCTTGGCAAATTACTGCTTAGAAGTCCTGCAGTGTCACATTGCTTTCCCCACCCAAATCCTACCCCAGTTTGTAACAGCAAAACTATTTGGGATGGTGGGGTCGTCTGTTTCACCCGCTATTATATTATCCCGTGTCCATGAAGATAAGCTTTGCTAAATTTTTTGCCCCCTCCACTTTACACACTGCCACCAGCTCCTTGTCTGGTCTCTTTCCCAGGGACGCTGTTCACTCTGTCCTAGGCTGAAGGGAGAATTTGGAGCAATGACATTTCTCCCTCTATCACGAATGAGACTTACGCTTGTCAAGATCTCACAGAACTTAGGATTTATAGAGTTAGGGGAAAAGAAGAAATGCTCCTGAGGATAAGAAAATAGAGGGACCTCTGATTCTATAGAAACAACCATTACACTAAATTCCAAAACAACCTCATCTGTGGCCAACTGGCAATCATTCCTTTCCATTTTCATAGTAAGAAATTGTATGAATATATTTTTAAAAGGTAGGTGTGAGTGAAAGCAGGTTTGGTTTCCATTTTTTCCTTTGGTCGGTAAGCTATGAATGCTTTCCTTAAGACTATTTGTAAACGTGCCCAGAGGTTAGTGAAAAATAAGAACATTTGATACAGCAAATAATACCAGCTTTGTGTTCTCCTGGAAGTTCCCCAAGTTTGGATCCTAAGTTAGAATGATTTTCTCCAATATCTTAAAAGACTACATAAAATAAAAGGTAGAGAAACGGTATAACCTGGGAAAGTAATGTTTACAAACAAATCAAAGAACTTCTCAATGTTCTGTAGATAAGCGGAACTTTAGGGGGAAAAAAATCACATTCAGAAAACAAATCTCTGAGCAGCTAAAATAGTTGTGACAAACCCCAAGCACTTAAGCATCCCTAACTAAGAGGGAGGCCCCCTTCATCATTCTTCAGGGCTTATTGGCTCTCAGTTTGCACACATTCCTGCAAGACATGGTGTCTGATGTTCATGGACAATTTGAAAAAGGGTGATTGATGCAAGCAGGGCTCACAGAACAGAAGTGACAGCTAGGAGTGACAGCTAGAGAAGAGAAAAAAAACTATTATGTGAAAGCATAATTTAAGAATTACTAGCCATGTTACTCATCTATAAAAAGAAATGAAATTGAGTTATTTATAGTGAGGTGGATGGACCTAGAGTCTGCCATACAGAGTGAAGTAAGTCAGAAAGAGAAAAACAAATACTGTATGCTAACACATATATATGTATGGAATCTTAAAAAAAAAATGGTTCTGAAGAACCTAGGGGCAGGACAGGAATAGAGATGCAGATGTAGCGAACGGACTTGAGGACACGGGGAGGGGAAGGGTAAGCTGGGACGAAGTGAGAGAGTGGCATGGACATATATACACTACCAAATGTAAAATAGCTAGCTAGTGGGAAGGAGCTGCATAGCACAGGGAGATCAGCTTGGTGCTTTGTGACCACCTAGAGGGGTGGGATAGGGAGGGTGGGAGGGAGACGCAAGAGGGAGGGGATATGGGGATATATGTATAGCTGATTCACTGTGTTATACAGCAGAAACTAACATAACAATGTAAAGCAATTATATTCCAATAAAGATGTTAAAAAAAAAAGAATTACTAGCCATAAGCATCAGCATGATTCATTAAGAGAAAGTTAGATCACGTTCATCATCCTCCGTATGTAATCCCTCTTAGGTTTTCTGTCAAAAGGTGATTACAAGGGTGAGCTGCAAGCATGTGAAACATCCCCTTAGGTGGACCGTGACCTCATTCAACAAAGAAGGCTTCCCCGGGCTTACTTAACATCCTTCCGGACTCCTGCTGATGAAGGGCGAGACGATGGCTTCCTGCCTGACTCACTGGCTCTTTACAGGCGGCCGCTGGCTTCTCAGGCCGCTTCCCCTCCAGTAAAAAGGGGGAAGAAGCTCATGAGTACTTGGTAGGGAGCCCGGGAGACCTTTGATGGCAGGCTCTAAAGCAAGGCCCGCTTCACAATAGGGCAATTACGCTTTAGGCTAATTGGTGCAGAGACGCTGTAAAAGCATCTTTTGGGAACACAAACAAAATAGCACGAGGGTGTTGGTGTTTGGCAGCAGCGCTACAACACTTAGAGATACAGGGGAAGCTCACGTGAAGTCTGGAGATGGGCCAGCCCTCCGCACCAGTCCCGGGCCAGGTAGGACCACGGAGGGGGCGGCCTCCGGTTGACCCCTTGCTAGCTTCTTTGTCCGTCGACAACCTTCCCACCCCCCGCCAGCCCCCCAGCACAGCCCAAGCAGCCTGCCAGACACCCTGAGGGGCAAGTGTCTTAGAGGCAGTCAAGCGATCCGAGAAAGAGCCGGGTGACGGCCAGTTTCCTCTGCGCCCAGTCCCTGCCGCCCATCCCCCGCCCACCCTTCCTTCTCCTTCCGAGGCCGCAGCAATTTCTGGGGCCTCGTGTGCGATACTGGAGATGCCCGCGTGAGGGTGGGAGGGGCCATTTTAAAATACGAGAGAGGTTTTTCTCCCCAGTTTCCTGGCTCCAGTCTGTGAAGCCACCTGCCACATGTGGCCACTGAGCACTTGAAATGTGGCTAGTACAAACGGGTGTGCCGTGAGTGTAGAATATACACGGAAATTCAAAGACAGTGCAACAAAAGGGAAATTACCTCATTAATAACTCTTTTTAATGCTGATGCCATATTGACATGATAATGATTTGGATATATTGGGTTAAGTAAAATATGATAGTAAAATTAATTTCACCTGTTCTTTTTATATTTTTTTAATGGGGCTACTAGAAAATTGAAAATTATCCATGTATGTGGCTTGCCTCTGTGGCTCAGATGAACTTTTTACTGGCTGGGGCTGCTCAGCCTGGCCATCCTTGGGAAGGCAGGGGCTCAGAGGGAAAGGGGTCTTTTATAGCCTTCCAGCTTCAATAATCTGGGCCGATTGGGGAACAGAAGCACTCTCGCAAAGACAGATCCTGGAGAATCTTTGGCAATGACATAGGGCAAGGCTCCCCAACCCCCCTCCCAGCCTTCTCAGATCTGGTGAGGACTCCTCAGCCTGGAGGGAAGGAGGTGAGAAGGTTGGCGGGGAAGTGAGGAGAGCTTAGGTTCTGGTGTGTCCCAGAGAAAGGGGAAAGAGACCAGCCCACTGCAAATATATGTTGAGCATCTGGCCTGTGTGCCTAAGATACTGTTTTAAGGTGCTGGGTTCCTACAATGAAAAGCAGCCAGAGTCCCTGTTTCCACAGTGTGTGAGACAGAGACTAAATGGGAACAAATAAATAAGAAAACTACAGGTATTGCCAAGTGCTACAAAGACTCTCTGATGGGTTTGCCGGCCTGGAGAGCACGGTACTAATTGGGTCCCAGTCTCCTGCCCTTTCTGCTAAATGAACATTCTAAGAATGTTAGTCATTTTAGCTCTTTACAATCCTTTTTAAAAATAGTGTGTTTGGTTTTTTTTTAAAAGAAGTTTTAGGTTCACAGCAAAAATGAAAGGAAGGTACAGACATTTCCCATATACTCCTCCCCCGCCCCCATGCACAGCCTCCCCCATTGCCGACATCCCCCACTAGAGTGGCACATTTGTTACAACTGATGAACCTACAGTGACACATCATAATCATCCAAAGTCCGTAGTTTACCTTAGGGTTCATTCTTTTTGTTTTTATTTTTTTTTAATTTTTATTGGAGTATAGTTGATTTGCAATGCTGTGTTAGTTTCAGGTGTACAGCAAAGTGAATCAGCTATACATATACATATATCCACTGTTTTTTAGATTGCTTTCCCATATAGGCCATTACAGAGTATTGAGTAGAGTTCCCTGTGCACTACAGTAGGTCCTTGTTACTTATCTATTTTCTATATAGTCGTGTGTGTATGTCCATCCCAGTCTCTCAATGTATCCCTCCCCCCTTACCTCCTGGTAACCATAAGTTTGTTTTCTACGTCTGTGACTCCACTTCTGTTTTGTAAATAAGTTCACTTGTACCCTTTTTTAGAGTCCACATGTAAGCGATATCATATATTTGTCCTTCTCTGTCTGACTTACTTCACTCAGTATGACAATCTCTAGGTCCATCCATGTTGCTGCAAATGGAGGGTTCGTTCTTGGTGTTGAGCATTCTATGAGCTTGGACTAATGTATCAAGACACGTATCCACCACTCTACAGAATAATCTTACTGTCTGAAAAAATCCTCTGCTTTTAAGTTTAATGAAATCCAGCTTATCAATTATTTATTTCATGAATTGTGCCTTTGGTGCTGTATCTGAAAAAGACATCACCATACCCCAAATCATCTAGGTTTTCTCTTATGTTACCTTCTAGGAGTTTTACAGTTTTACCCTTTACAATGAGGTCTATGATCCAATTTTTGTGAAGGGTGTAAGGTCTGTGTCTAGATTCACTTTTTTGCATGTGGATGTCCAATTGTTCAGCACCATTTGTTGAAAAACCCATTTATTTTTTAAAGGTCATCTGTTTCATTGATTTGTAAATTTATTTCATTTATTTATATTTTTCAGCTGTGCCTCCGAATGTAATTTCTCTTGGAGGTTTTTGCCACTGTGCCCAACCCAGCGAGTCTACTCTCCGAGCTTTAACCAACATTTAGGTTTTCTTGCTATAATTAAAGTGAAAAATGTGTTGTTTAATCTGCCTTGCAGAGAAGCAGGAGGCCTGCTGGAATTCTTAAAATGTTTTGTAATAATCTATTTAGCTTGATATTAGAATTTTCCCTTGTGTTTATAATTTAAATTTTCCCCCCTGAACTTTATTTCAGTATGTCTGATTGTATCTGCTATACAATGCTACTTAATTTCTCAGTCTTTCTTTGTGTTTTGAACTAATACATGTTTAACTACTGTACAGTTATTATCCATCCCTCCAACTGATATTAAACTGCCCTGTGTCCCCAGACCTCCTACATCAGAGCTGGCAGGGGCATCTGTGGGCTAAGCTTTGGTCTCTCTCATGTGCGAGTAACAGGCCTTTAGGGCTTCCTCAGTGGGAAGTGGGGCCTGTCCCCCACCAGGATGCACACAACTGGCATATCCCTAAAAATAGGAAGAGGTTAAAATGCTTGGCCCCAGTCCCTCAGCTGCCAAAGCTTGACTGTCCCCTATAGTTAAGCAAGCACTAAAGAGATATATAACTTAGTACCTTTATGACAGGAGGGTGAGGGACGGATGTGTGATCTGTGGCCTTTCTTCTCCATCTCTAGCTTCTACCTCTGTGGAAGTAGAAAAGGTACCATCAGGAGTGTGTAACTAACTGGGTTTTTGTTTGTTTGTTTTTATTTTTTAGTTCATTTTTATTGGAGTAGTGTTGATTTACCATGTTGTGTTGGTTTCTGCTGTACAGCAAAGTGAATCAGTTATACATATACATGTATCCACTCTTTTTTAGATTCTTTTCCCATATAGGCCAGTACAGAGTATTGACTAGAGTTCCCGTGTCATACAGCAGGCCCTTCTTAGTCATCTATGTTATGTAGAGTCGTGGGTCTTTGTCGGCCCCAATCTCCCAGTCTATCCCTCCCCTCCCCGTTCCCCCTTGGTCACCTTAAGTTTGTTTGTTCTGTATCTGTGACTCTATTTCTGTTTTGTAAATAGGTTCATTTGTACCAGTTCTTTAGATTCCACATACAAGTGATATCATATGATATTTGCCTTTCTCTGTCTGACTTACTTCACTCAGTATGACAATCTCTAGGTCCATCCATGTCACTGCAAATGGCATTATTTCGTTCTTTTTTATGGCTGAGTAATATTCCACTGTATATATGTACCACATTTTCTTTATCCATTCCTCAGTCAATGGACATGTAGGTTGCTTCCATGTCCTGGATATTGTAAATAGTGCTGCGATGAACATTGGGGTGCACGTATCTTTTCAAATTATGGGTTCTTTTTCCAGATATGTGTCCAGGAGTGGCATTGCTGGATCATATGGCAGCTCTATTTTTACTTTCTTAAGGCACTATACTATTCTATACTATTCTCCATAGTGGCTGTACCAATTTACATTCCCACCAATAGTATAGGAGGGTTCCCTTTTCTCCACACCCTCTCCAGCATTTATTGTTTGTAGATTTTTAAAAAATTAATTAATTAATTTATTTATTTATTTTTGGCTGCGTTGTGTCTTTGTTGCTGTGCGTGGGCTTTCTCTAGTTGCAGCGAGTGGGGGCTACTCTTCATTGTGGTGCGCAGGCTTATTGTGGTGGCTTCTCTTGTTGCGGAGCACGAGCTCTAGGCATGTAGGCTTCAGTAGTTGTGGCACACAGGTTCAGTAGTTGTGGCTCGCAGGCCCTAGAGCACAGGCTCAGTAGTTGTGGCACACAGGCTTAATAGCTCCGCGGCATGTGGGATGTTCCCAGACCAGGGATTGAAACTGTGTCCCCTGCATTGGCAGGCGGATTCTTAACCACTGCGCCATCAGGGAAGTCCTGTTTGTAGATTTTTTGATGATGGTCATTCTGACCTGTGTGAGATGATACCTCATTGTAGTTTTGATTTGCATTTCTCTAATAATTAGTGATGTTGAGCATCTTTTCATGTACCTCTTGGTCATCTGTATGTCTTCTTTGGAGAAATGTCTATTTAGATCTTGCACCCATTTCTTGTAACTAACTGTTTTATAGGAAAGATCTGTAAGTGGCACACATAACTTCTGCTCACAGGCTCCTGGGAGGAACTTAGCTGCAAGGCAGACTAAGAAATGCAGTCTTTGCCTGGGCAGCCATGTACTCAGCTAAACCCTGTTATTGTAGAAAGAAGGGGAGACTGGATAGAAGGACAGCCAGCAGTCAGCCACAGGTATCAAGCCCCATTCCCAAGTAGAACTAAAATCTCAAATTCCAGGAACCAGGAATCCAAGATGATAGCTGGGAGTCAGACAAGTTCTCTGAACATCTGCTCTGTCTCCGCCGTCTTGTCTAGTGTCATCTTAAAGGCATTGTGTGGCCTCTGACACCATGACTACTGGAGGATTATTTTCAGGAGTCCCCAGGGCCAACAAACATGTTACCCACCAAGGTTTTTTGAGGATTTAAATTCTTTGGCATATCTTAGGCTTTCTGGCACACTTGATGAATTTTAGCTGGTCTTCCTATGCCTACAGTGACCTTAGTTTTAGAAAAACAAAGGACATGACACATAGTCTGACAATGGAACAGGATACCTAAAATTTGGACAGTCCTGGAGAAACTAGCACATATGGTCACCCTGCCCACGCTCATGTATTGCGCTACTCCTGTAGCAATCCATTGAAGGGGCCTTGGGGAATCATTTCCTTTCCCAACAGAGTTGTCACCCACATAGCTCCAAGCTCCTTCTTGGCAAAACACTTTTGTGCAAAAACATGTGGCATGAAAGCATGGAAGAAACAATAGTTGCCTAAAATAGATTGCTTTCCAGTTAAAATGCTTACAAGTCAGTATAGAATCCATCCCTTGCAATACAAGAGAAAAGGAAAGGTTTTGCAGCCATGTCTCCACTATAGTCACTAAACAATGCTGTCTGGAAAAAGACAAAGTCTCAATCATTCAGCAGTAGAGAGCAGAGACCCAGACGATTAACCGAAGATAAATTCTTATCACTGGGCTGGTCACAGTAAGATGTTCAAAGGTGGTAAAAATATTAATCAAATCTTCATTGTTCCCAGCAAAGAAATCCAGACTCCTTAGCCAGGAATTCAAGGGTCTTCAAAAATTAAGGTCCTATTCTCATTTAAGGAACATAGATGCAAAAATACTAAAAAAAAAGAAAAAAAAATTTTAAGTAATTTTTTACTTAAGCACTATGACCAAAGCAGTTCAATTTTAGGGATGCAAAAGTGGTTCAACGTCAGGAACTCTATTAATATAATGCAGTACATTAATAGATTAAAGGATGAAAATCATTTGAGTATCTCAGAGATGTCAAAAAACTTTTCATTAAATTCGATACCTATTGCTATTAGAAACTCTCAGTAAGGGGTTCAGTGGTTAGGACTCTGCACTTCCACTGCAGGGGACGCAGGTTCTATCCTTGGTTGGGGAATTAAGATCCCACATGCTGTGCGGTGTGGCCTAAATAAATAAATACTTAAAAACAAAAAACAAAAAACCTCTCAGTAGATGGAGTAGATGGAAACTTAGCTACTGGCACCACACAACAAACAAGATACTTAGGGTTGCAAAAGTAGTATTCCCACAAAGCCAGGAAAATGATGGTATTATTTTCTACCTCTGCTACTATTCACTGGAATCTACTAGAAATCTTACTAAATCAATAAAATTAGTACACGAAAAATAGTATAAAGACTGAAAGGAAATTATCACACTAAGTGAAGTAAGCCAGACAAAGACAAATATCATATGATATTGCTTATATGTGGAATCTTAAAAAAAAAAAATGCAAATGAGCTTGTTTCCAAAACAGAAGAGACTCACAGACATGAATAACAAACTTATGAGACTTCCCTAGTGGCACAGTGGTTAGGAATCTGCCTGCCAATACAGGCAGGGGACAGGGTTCGATCCCTGGTCCAGGAAGATTCCACATGCTGCAGAGCAACTAAGCCCGCGCGCCACAACTGCTGAAGCCTGCGCGCCTAGAGCCCGTGCTCCGCAACAAGAAAAGCCACCTCAATGAGAAGCCTGCGCACCGCAACAAAGAGTAGCCCCCACTCGCCGCAACTAGAGAAAGCCCACGCGCAGCAACGGAGACCCAACGCAGCCAAAAATAAAAATAAATAAATAAATTTATAAAAAAGTAAATAAATAAATAACAAACTTATGGTTACCAAAGGGAAACGGGGAGCAGGGGAGGGATAAATTAGGAGTTGGTATTAACATATACACACTACTATATATAAAATAGATAACCAACAAGGACCTCCTGTGTAGTACAGGGAAGTATACTCAATAGTTTGTAATAACCTGTAAGGGAAATCTGAAAAAGAATATATATATTTTTTCACGTATGTGTATATAAATGAATCGCTGTGCTATACACGTGAAACTAATGTGGTATTAGAAATCAACTATACTTCAATTTAAAAAAAACCTGAAAAGAAGGATTCAACTGTCACTATTTGTAAACAATATCACTGTCTATATAGAAAATGCAAGATAGTGAAATGAGATATTATGAGACTAATAAGAAGGATACAAAAGCAACACACCAGGATTCTATTTATTATTGCCATACACACAAAAATACTAAAACACTTAGGCAAAAATATTATCAGAAATATGTAAAATATGAATAAAATCATAAAAGTTTACTGAAGGATATACAAAAAGACCAAAAGAATGGAAAGGCATTCTAGCTGCTGAATGAGATTTGTTATTGTATAGATGTCAAGTTTCCCTCAGATTAATCTATAAACTCCATTCAATTCTAATGGAAATGTTAATTGAATTTTTTGGCAGAACTTGATAAACTTATTTTAAAGCTCATGTGTATGGGCTATTTCTAGAAGGGCAATAAGAAACTGGTAATAGCAGTTCCTTCTTGACAGAGAATTGAATGATGGGATGTAGTAGAGAGACACTTACCCGCTGTTTACCCTCCTGTGTCTTTTGTAATATACACCCTCCTGTGTATATTCCCTAAACAACAAATGATATAAAATGAAAATATAGGCCTTGTGTGAGGAAAATCTTTCAGTTTTTTGTTTTTTTTGGCTGCACCATGAGGCTTGCAGGTCTTATTTCCCCAACCAGGGATTAAACTCAGGCCACAGTAGTGAAAGCGCCAAGTCCTAACCTCTGGAGTGCCAGGGAATTCCCAAAAATCTATTTTTTTAAAAGAAGATTTTTTTTTTTTTGAAAATAAAAGTGTAATGATATCAAATAGGAAAATATACAGTAAATGAAGCCATAATGAAAGGCTTTGGTATTGAGGCAGAAATAGTTGAACACATCAGTGGAGCAGAATAGAGAGTTAAAACAGAGTCATGTGTATACCGCAATTCACTTTATGTTAAAGGTACCATTGTAAATCAGTGGATAAAAGAATGGACTATTAAATAAATATTGAGCCTCTCAGTTGCTTCTCTGTAACTGGGGACAGTGACTTCCTAGGATTCTTGGGAGGATTCATTGAAATGATGTGTGTAAGTGTTACGCGAAGTGCCTGTTTAATAAATGCAACTAGTAGTGATAATAATAGTAATAGCGTGATTACAACAGTTAATAAATGATGGAATAGTTTAAAAACTTAACCATAGGGCTTCCCTGGTGGCGCAGTGGTTGAGGGTCCGCCTGCCGATGCAGGGGACGCAGGTTCGTGCCCCCGTCCGGGAGGATCCCACATGCCGCAGAGTGGCTGGGCCCGTGAGCCATGGCCGCTGAGCCTGCGCGTCCGGAGCCTGTGCTCCGCAACAGGAGAGGCCACAACAGTGAGAGGCCCGCGTACCACAAAAAAAAAAAAAAAAAAAAAAGTAACCATGGGATATATATTAATTATATTTATGATTCTAGGCTGTTAGAAGCCAGTAAGGAGCCCAGAATATTTAAAGTGGACTTGCATTTCTACAGTGATTTTTGGTTTTTTTAAGGCACTTTTCAGTGTGTCATCTCATTTAATCCTCTCAGCGCCTGGGCAACAGTTTTTGGGTTTTGCTGTTGTTGTTTTTGTTGTTTTTGTTGTTGTTGTTATGCCTCAAAGTATTATAAACAGGGCGTGGGCGACAGACACCCAGGTGTAGCAGGATGTAGATTTAAAAGAGGGCTTTGTAAATCCCTTTACCAGTTTTGCTTAAAGACTTTCCCATGAAGTCTCTGAAGCTGCTTTTTTAAAGGTGGAGATGGGGTGGAGAAGGGGCTCAGGTTGTTGTCATTTTGAGCAGTGTTTGGGCTTCCTCCATAAGAAAGCAAGGTGACCAGGGCTGGGTGGAGACAGGGGTGGGTGTAGGTGTTGATGGCAGAAACAGTGGGGCAGCGGCGCCAGGCCAGTCCTCTCTCAGCAAGGTTCTGATGGATGTATTAGCACGTGGGACCAGGGAAGGAGGAGAAAAGAGCAGGTATTTCTCATGACTGTCCTCTTTGTGTCACTCTTTTGAATCATCACCTTCCCCTATTCTTTGCTTTTCCCTCTGGACACAGTTTTTTTGTCAGGGTCTCTAAGAATGGAGGAGAAAACAGGTATCTTCATGCCTGTCTTGACCTTTCTCCTGGTGCAGAATGGAGTCCACTGCATACCTCTGCCTTGCTTCTAGATGCCTAGTGTCAGCTTCCCCAGAGCCTACCTCCCACTTCCTTAGCCGTCTCACCCATGGTCAACCCACATATAAGGACCCTAACAGACCCTGGCATCCCTCCTGCCTCTCCTCAAAATAGGGTGCAAGCTCGAAAAGGCTTTCTGGCCACATGGATCCTAGGGCCCAAGGAATTCTGTGCCCTGGAGGATCTCCACTGTGCTCTGTGGATCTGAAAGCCGTCGGCTACGCTCGATTTACAGTGGAGTAGGGGGTAACAAAATGAGTTAAAAAATAATTACCGGGCTTCCCTGGTGGTGCAGTGGTTGAGAGTCTGCCTGCCGATGCAGGGGACATGGGTTCGTGCCCCAGTCCGGGAAGATCCCATATGCCGCGGAGCGGCTGGGCCCGTGAGCCATGGCCGCCGAGCCTGCGTGTCTGGAGCCTGTGCTCTGCAACGGGAGAGGCCACAACAGTGAGAGGCCCACGTACCGCAAAAAAAAAAATAATAATAATAATAATAATTACTCTGGCATCTTTTCTTCCACTAAATGACATTCTCAACTCTCAGCAGAGAGTTGAACTAAACCCAAAGTAGGAAGCTGGTATTTTAACTTGAATTGAAGCCGAACTCAAATAACAATATTGTTCTCTCTTTGAAGTTTGAACTGGATCTGACCTGGACAAAATCCAAAACATTTCTTACCCTATTTCTTCTCTCCAAAAACAACCCACAAGACTAACCTAGATCCTTCCCAATTCTGAACCTGCTTCATGTTTTGCTATATTTTTCCAACTGAGTAGAGTAATATGTTAAATCATTTTTTTAAAAAACCATTTTATGATCATGATAGAGGCATGACCTTTTAAATACAGATTCTATCTTTGCTTTTGAGAGAATATTAAAATGAGTTGGTAAGCTTCAAAAGTTTTTTTTTATTAGAAAAATTTTGAAAATCAATATGAAATTTGATTTGAAGTTCCATACTGTATTTCCAGTCTTTGTGTTTCTTTTTTCAAATGATGGATTCAAGTAGCTAAACAGAAAAAAAATTATAAAACTTGGTGACCATTATATTGCCCTATTTTTGTCACTAGGTCTTTAAGGAAGCATTTCAGTAGGAGAGGGTAAGGTGGTAGTAAATGTAGATTCCTTGAGTCAGTGGTGATATCTCCTCAAGACATGGCTTAGCATCCTGAACACAGCTGGAGCTCAGTACCTATTTGTTGAGTGAATGAATCGAGAGAGAGGCTGCTCAGCCTTCTATTCCAGGACATATTTGCCTCTGTTGCTCTGTAGACCTTTGGTCTTGATTTCAGGTGTCCTCTCAGTTCAGCCCTTTTAGTCTTCTAGGCTTGTCTCTCTCTGTCTCTCTGTTTCTCTCTCTCTCTCTCTGCACTGCAACCATCTGTTTCATTTCCTGTGAATATCTATGTAATTCATTTTCTTCCTGACTTATTTTATTTTTTAAATTAGTTATTTAAATTATTATTTATTTTTAAATTAGTTATTTATATCGGGTCTTAGTTGTGGCAGGCGGGCTCCTTAGCTGTGGCATGAGAACTCTTAGTTGAGACATGCATGTGGGATCTAGTTCCCTGACCAGGGATCGAATCTGGGCCCCCTGCGCTGGGAGCGCAGAATCTTTTTTTTTTTATTATTTTTTTTATTTATACTTTTGGCTGCATTGGGTCTTTGTTGCTGCGCATGGGCTTTTCTCTAGTTGTGGTGAGTGGGGGCTACACTTCGTTGCGGTGAGCGGGCTTCTCATTGGGTGGCTTGTCTTGTTGCAGAGCACGGGCTCTAGGCACGCAGGCTTCAGTAGTTGTGGCTTGTGGACTCTAGAGCGCAGGCTCAGTAGTTATGGCGCACGGGTTTAGTTGCTCTGCAGCATGTGAGATCTTCCCAGACCAGGGCTCGAACCCATGTCCCCTGCATTGGCAGGTGGATTCTTAACCACTGCGCCACCAGGGAAGCTCGGGAGCGCAGAGTCTTAACCACTGCTCCACCAGGGAAGTCCCCTTCCTGACTTTTAATTAATTATAGGTATGTGTGTGTGTTTATGTGATTTTTCTGAACATTTTATCTCTAATATGATCTATCTCTCTGAATAACTATTTATTAGAAGCTTTAATTTTATTTTCTTTGTAGATGGAAATGTGTACTTTTAAAAATATGCACAAGAATAAAGAGGGACTATGTTGATGGAAGACATTTCTTTCTTTTTTCTTTAGACACACACACACAGGCTAGCCCTTATGCTTTGGCTCAAAATTTGCAAATTTTTTCCTTTTCTTTCTTCCATATTTGTCTTTTACCTATGTAAAAGCACTGGTACCTTCCCTTGAGCACGGATAATTGGGGCGTTTTTCCCAAATTGTACGTGGCAGCTCTGAGGATCAGTGAACAGGAAGAGAAGTGATTGTCCCTCCTCTCCTCACACACATCTCTGAAGGATGCTCTTTCTGACATTGCCTCCCGTTTCTCCTGTACTCTCTCCTGCAGTACTTTCTCTATTACTGTTTCTACTATTTCCAGTCTCAGTTCTAATGACCAGTGCTGCATTAAAACTCACTCCAGGGCTTCCCTGGTGGTGCAGTGGTTGAGAGTCTGCCTGCCGATGCAGGGCACACGGGTTCGTGCACCGGTCCGGGAAGATCCCACATGCCGCGGAGCGGCTGGGCCTGTGAGCCATGGCCGCTGAGCCTGCGCGTCCGGAGCCTGTGCTCCGCAACGGGAGAGGCCACAACAGTGAGAGGCCCGCGTACCGCAAAAAAAAAAAAAAAACCTCACTCCAGTGAGAGCCTACCTGCACATCCCTAGGGAAAGCCCAGGTGAGTAAATACACATGGGGGCATCCCTTGCTCAGCCTCCGTGTCTCCATCTATTTCCCATGCAGACACTGCCCACACCCACGGCACGCAGGCTTGGTGGGGCTGTCCCTCAAGGTGCCCCACTCCCAACCAAACTAAACGAATGGGGACTCTTGTCCTGTGGAAATTAGATCTTGGGCCTCATGACACAAGGACCCAAAATGGCAAAACTGTTTCATCCCCAAGGACAGGGCTGCTCATTACTTCCTGCTTCCTGGGTCCCGGAGCAGCCCCAGCTCTGCCCCTGCTGAGGCCTTTTCCTCATTCTCTGGGCTACTCATAGTCTTTCAACACTCTTCTTTCTGTCTTCAGTCACCCAGAGCTCCTTTCCGTTGTTTGCAACCCAAGAGTCCCGAGTGATACAAGTGCAGTTATTGGAGAACTTCCTCTATTTCTTCCTTGTGATTTATCTAAGACTCTTTTCTGCTGCCACATAGATCAGTGTGGGTCCTTAAGCCTTGGCTACCAGGTTGTTGGTCTCTTAAGGCTACTTTCTCTAGCCCTCTCCAGGTACCTGAGTATCCACCTTTGCTTCCTTGGATCACCATTGCCTTTGGAAAATGTGGAACTATCCTGTTTATATTACAATCAGCTATCACTTGGGGATGACAGGGTACATTTCACTGCCATTTGGGAACCAGTTGGAGCCCGACCCCTACTCATTTACTTAAAGAGAAACCAGCTACCTAGAGGGTATCATACCAAGTGAAGTGAAGTTAGAGAAAGACATATGGTATCACTTATGTGTGTAATCTAAAGAAATGGTACAAATGAACTTATATATAAGACAGAAAAAGACTCACAGACACAGAAAACAAACTTATGGTTACCAAAGGAGAAAGAGGGGGGAAGGATAAATTAGGAATTTGGGATTAACATACACACACTACTATGTATAAAATAGATAAAAAACAAGGACCTACTGTGTAGCATAGGGAACTCTACTCAATATCTTGTAATAACCTATAATGGAAAAGAATATGAAAGAGTATATATATATGTGTGTGTGTATATATGTGTACGTATGTGTATATATGTGTATATATGTGTGTATACATATGTGTGTATATATATGTGTGTGTATATGTATACATATGCATGTAAATATGTGTATATATGTGTGTATAAATGTGTATATATGTGTGTATGTATGTGTGTATATATGTGTATATATGTGTGTGTATATGTGTGTATATATGTGTATATATGTATATATGTGTGTGCATATATGTGTATATATATGTATATGTGTGTACATATATGTGTGTATATACGTGTATAGGTTTGTGTATATGTGTGTATATGTGTGTATATATGTGTGTATATATGCATATATATGTGTATATATGCATGTATGTATGTATATGTGTGTGTATATGTGTGTATATATGTGTGTATATGTGTGTATATATGTGTGTATATATGCATATATATGTGTATATATGCATGTATGTGTGTGTGTATATGTGTGTATATATGTGTGTATATGTGTGTGTATATATGTATGTGTATATATGTGTGTGTATATATATATGTCTGTGTGTACACACACATATATATATATATATATGTAATGGAGCAGGACCCTATGGGGCCTTCCTGGGACAGACCGCTCCCCCATGCCCTCTGCTTTAGCTCCTCTCTGAAGTACCTAGATAATAGTATTTGATGCAAAGTTCCTGAGTTGTTTTGCAGATGTGAGTCACCACCTCCCCCCGCCACCAAATGGAAGAACTACTTGATGACCATAAGCACACAGCTCCAGGCCTCCTGGAGCCTAAGGACTGATAACATTAACCCCTGTGACACCACCCTACTGCCTCACCATCAGCCAATCAGAGAACTGTGCGCAAGCTGATCACGTACCCTGCCACCCCCACTCTCCTGGCCTTTAAAAATGCTTTGCCGAAACCCTTCAGAGAGCTCGAGGCTTTTCAGGGCATGAGCCACCTGGTCTCCTTGCATGGCCTTGCAATAAACCTTTCTCTGCTCCAAACTCCGCCGTTTCAGTTTGTTTGGCCTCACCGTGCATCTGGTGCACGAAATTGCATTAACATACGTATATGTATGTACGTATAACTGAATCACTTATGCTGTATACCTGAAACACTGTAAATCAACTATACTTCAATTTAAAAAATTAAAAATAAAAACAAACCAGAAACACCAGAATGAAATCAGCCTACTGGACTCCCTCTCATTTCGCTTTCCACCTGGGCTCCATCTGACAATAGGTGACCTTTGGGTGAAGTTGGCACAGAATGGCGACAGACAGGACTCCCAGTTGGATGACATTTTCAGCACAGAGCAAGTCTTTGTGAAGCAGCATCTTGGAGAGCTTTCCTCAGGAACGTCAGGCATCTTGTCTGTAACTGGCACTCTTCTCCCTCTCCCCCCACCTCTTGCTACCTTCCCTCTTCCAATCTCTGTTTCTGCCTCTCTGTACCTTTGGCCAGCTGAGGTTCCCTCTGCAGAACAATGCCTCTGGAGAAGGCTCAGGGACTCCTCAAAGCCCTCATGTCAGAGTCAACACAGCCCTTTTCCTTTTTCTTAGTGGGCCTAACTGAGAGGCGCGGTGTCCTTAAGCGACAATGGTGGTGGGTTTTTTTTCCAACAGTAGGACAGCATCCACCCTGGCAGTCCTGAAATGAAACTGAGAAGGACCCTTATGGAACCCTCCAGGGTATAAAAGCCTTTCTGTGTTTCTTGTTTATAGGGAAAAGGCTTCAGCCTCCAAGACTTTCCCTGAGTTCCAAAGGGCAGATTCAAAGAGTTACTAATTAGGGAAGGGAGGGAATGCAGAAACAAAGGAAAAGCAGTCAAGAAACAATAGTGCAGCCTTAGGGCAGGGTCCTGGTTCCTCCTCAAAGACTATAAATAACAGTATCTTTGAGTTCTTCTACAGGAACTAAGGCCCCCACCCAGGTGGAGCATGAAAACTTTAAGCTGAGCACAAGATTCCTGGGGCACCACCCTGTTACCTCACCACCAACCAGTCAGAAGAAAGTCACACACCCTGCAGCCCTCACCCCAAATTTTGCCTATAAAAACCTTTCCTTAAAAGCCACTGGGGAGTTGAGGCTTTTGGAGTACAAGCTACTAGTTCTCCTTGCTTGGCCCTGCAATGAACCTTTCTCTGCTCCACATGTTTTGGAATGTTTGGCCTCACTGTGCATTTATAACAGGGAAGAGCGAATTCTGACTCCATGTTTCTTCTGCATCTTTTACTTTAACCTTTGCTTTTCGTTGCTTTTGTTATTATTATAATCACTGTCTATAGCTGTAAGCATACATAATGGCCTGCCACAGGGAACCCTGCCCCTCTGCCTGACTGTTAAACTAAAAGGCCTTTGTTCAGCTCATAGAGAGACATTCTGACCCTGTCCACCTGTGAATAGCTGCAGAAAAGAAGAAATTAACACATCCCCTCCCCATGCAGCTGAGCAAGGAGATTTTGCAAGACAAATAGCCTTTTTACTTTACTTCCTCACCTCCTCTCCCTCTTTGTTGTATAAAAGAAACTGGCATCCAGACCCCAATAAGACAGTTTTTTGGGTACGCTAGTCTGCCATCTTCTCGGTCTGCCGGCTTTCTGAATAAAATCGCTATTCCTTGCCTCAACACCTCGTCTCCCAATTTATTGGCCTGTCAAGCAGCGAAGAGAGCAAGCTTGGACTTGGTAACACATTGGACATACAGAATTGGGTTAGGCAAAAGAAGCATTTACAGCAAACCACTCGCCACAGCTTGGTGTGAGCTTCTGGAGGGCAGGGTCTCAGTCTGGTTCCCCTCTCTACCCTGGTTTATAGAATAAACAGTTGACTGCAGTATAGCCGAGCACACACAACTACTTAATCCTCATCTAGCACCAGGACTCAAGAGTCATTGAAGCAAAGTGGAGAGTAGGAAGGTTTCCAGAGCCTTCCAGAGGAGGAAGGGCTTTACCATGAGTGGCTAAGAGCATGAACACTGTACTCAAATAGATCTGTGGGTAAGATCCAACAGCTCTGCTACTTAGCCATTAATTTAGGCAAATTATTTTTGTCCTCAGAGCCTGTCTATAAAGGGGAGATAATACTAATACTTATAGGATTCTTGTGACAATTTTTTTAACATCTTTATTGGAGTATAGCTGCTTTACAATGGTGTGTTACTTTCTGCTTTATAACAAAGTGAATCAGCTATTCCCATATCTCCTCCCTCTTGCGTCTCCCTCCCACCCTCCTTAACCCACCCCTCTAGGTGGTCACAAAGCACCCAGCTGATCTCCCTGTGCCATGTGGCTACTTCCCACTAGCTATCTATTTTACTTTTGGTTGTGTATATATGTCCATGCCACTCTCTCACTGCGTCCCAGCTTACCCTTCCCCCTCCCCATGTCCTCAAGTCCATTCTCTACGTCTGCATCTTTATTCATTCATCAGAACCTTTTTTTTTTTTAGATTCCATATATATATGTTAACATATGGTATTTGTTTTTCTCTTTCTGACTTACTTCACTCTGTATTACAGACTCTAGGTCCATCCACCTCACTACAAATAACTCAATTTCGTTTCTCTTTATGGCTGAATAATATTCCATTGTATATATGTGCCACATCTTCTTTATCCATTAATCTGTCGATGGACACTTAGGTTGCTTCCATGTCCTGGCTATTGTAAATAGAGCTGCAATGAACATTGTGGTACATGACTCTTTTTGAATTATGGTTTTCTCAGGGTATATGCCCAGTAGTGCCATTGCTGGGTCATATGATAGTTCTATTTTTAGTTTTTTAAGGAACCTCCATACTGTTCTCCATAGTGGCTGTATCAACTTACATTCCCACCAACAGTGCAAGAATGTTCCCTTTGCTCCATACCCTCTCCAGCATTTATTGTTTCTAGATGTTTTGATGATGGCCATTCTAACCAGTGTGAGGTGATCACTCATTGTAGTTTTGATTTGCATTTCTCTAGTGATTAGTGTTGTTGAGCATCCTTTCATGTGTTTGTTGGCAATCTGTATACCTTCTTTGGAAAAATGTCTATTTAGGTCTTCTGCCCATTTGTGGATTGCGTTGTTTGTTTTTTTGATATTGAGCTGCATGAGCTGCTTGAATATTTTGGAGATTAATCCTTTGTTAGTTGCTTCATTTGCAAATATTGTCTCCCATTCTGAAGGTTGTCTTTTGGTCTTGTTTATGTTTTCCTTTGTTGTGCAAAAGCTTTTACGTTTCATTAGGTCCCATTTGTTTATTTTTGTTTTTATTTCCATTTCTTTAGGAGGTGGGTCAAAAGGATCTTGCTGTGATTTATGTCATAGAGTGTTCTGCCTGTTTTCCTCTAAGAGTTTTATAGTGTCTGGCCTTACATTTAGGTCTTTAATCCATTTTGAGTTTATTTTTGTGTATGGTGTTAGGGAGTGTTCTAATTTCATTCTTTTACATGTAGCTGTCCAGTTTTCCCAGCACCACTTATTGAAGAGGCTGTCTTGTCTCCATTGTATATTCTTGCCTCCTTTATCAAAGATAAGGTGACCAAAGGTGCATGGGTTTATCTCTGGGCTTTCTATCCTATTCCATTGGTCTATATTTCTGATTTTGTGCCAGTACCATACTATCTTGATTACTGTAGCTTTGTAGTATAGTCTGAAGTCAGGGAGCCTGATTCCTCCAGCTCCATTTTTCTTTCTCAAGATTGCTTTGGCTATTCAGGGTCTTTTGTGTTTCCATACAAATTGTGAAAATTTTTTGTTCTAGTTCTTTGAAAACTGCCATTGGTACTTTGATAGGGATTGCATTGAATGTGTAGATTGCTTTGGGTAGTAGAGTCATTTTCACAATGTTGATTCTTCCAATCCAAGAATATGGTATATCTCTCCATCTGTTTGTATCATCTTTAATTTCTTTCATCAGTGTCTTATAGTTTTCTGCACACAGGTCTTTCGTCTCCTTAGGTAGGTTTATTCCTAGGTATTTTATTCTTTTTGTTGCAGTGGTAAATAGGAGTGTTTCCTTAATTTCTCTTTCAGATTTTTCATCATTAGTGTATAGGAATGCAAGAAATTTCTGTGCATTAATTTTGTATTCTG
Source organism: Hyperoodon ampullatus (assembly GCF_949752795.1). Taxonomy (NCBI): domain Eukaryota; kingdom Metazoa; phylum Chordata; class Mammalia; order Artiodactyla; family Ziphiidae; genus Hyperoodon; species Hyperoodon ampullatus. The sequence goes on from NC_136930.1 coordinate 43,803,577, forward strand.
CTACTTTACCAAATTCATTGATTAGCTCTAGAAGTTTTCTGATAGCATCTTTAGGATTCTCTATGTATAGTATCATGTCATCTGCAAACAGTGACAGCTTTACTTCTTCTTTTCTGATTTGGATTCCTTTAATTTCTTTTTCATCTCTAATTGCTATGGCTAAAACTTCCAAAAGTATGTTGAATAATAGTGGTGAGAGTGGACAACCTTATCTTGTTCCTGATCTTAGAGGGAATGGTTTCAGTTTCTCACCACTGAGAATGATGTTGGCTGTGGGTTTGTCATATATGGTCTGTATTATGTTGTGGTAAGTTCCCTCTATGCCTACTTTCTGGAGAGTTTTTATCATAAATGGGTGTTGAATTTTGTCGAAAGCTTTTTCTGCATCTATTGAGATAATCATATGGTTTTTCTCCTTCAATTTGTTAACATGGTTTATCACATTGATTGATTTGCGTATATTGAAGAATCTTTGCATTCCTGGGATAAACCCCACTTGATCATGGTGTATGATCATTTTAATGTGTTGTTGGATTCTGTTTCCTAGTATTTTGTTGAGGATTTTTGCATGTATGTTCATCAGTGATATTGGCCTGTAGTTTTCTTTCTTTGTGACATCTTTGTCTGGTTTTGCTGTCAGGGTGACGGTGGCCTCGTAGAATGAGTTTGGAGTGTTCCTCTGCTATATTTTGGAAGAGTTTGAGAAGGATAGTTGTTAGCTTTTCTCTAAATGTTTGATAGAATTTGCCTGTGAAGGCATCTGGTCCGGCTTTTGTTTGTTGGAAGATTTTTAATCACAGTCTCAATTTCAGTGCGTGTGATTGGTAGGTTTATATTTTCTATTTCTTCCTGGTTCAGTCTCGGAAGGTTGTACTTTTCTAAGAATTTGTCCATTTCTTCCAGGGTGTCCATTTTATTGGCATATAGTTGCTTGTTGTAATCTCTCATGATCCTTTGTTTTTCTGCAGTGTCAGTTGTTACTTCTCCTTTTCATTTCTAATTCTATTGATTTGAGTCTTCTCCCTTTTTTTCTTGATGAGTCTGGCTAATGGTTTATCAATTTTGTTTATCCTGTCAAAGAACCAGCTTTTAGTTTTGTTTTTTGTTGTTGTTGTTGTTTGTGATACACAGGCCCCTCACTGTTGTGGCCTCTCCCATTGTGGAGCACAGGCTCCAGACGCGCAGGCTCAGCGGCCATGGCTCACAGGCCCAGCTGCTCTGCGGCATGTGGGATCTTCCCGGACTGGGGCACCAACCCATGTCCCCTGCATCAGAAGGTGGACTCCCAACAACTGCGCCACCAGGGAAGCCCCCAGCTTTTAGTTTTATTTATCTTTGCTATTGTTTCCTTCATTTCTTTTTCATTTATTTCTGATCTGATCTTTATGATTTCTTTCCTTCTGCTAACTTTGGGGTTTTCTTGTTCTTCTTTCTCTAATTGCTTTAGGTGTAAGGTTAGGTTTTTTATTTGAGATGTTTCTTATTTCTTGATATAGGATTGTACTCCTATCAACTTCCCTCTTAGAACTGCTTTTGCTGTATCCCGTAGGTTTTGGATTGTCGTATTTTCATTGTCATTTGTTTCTAGGTATTTTTTGATTTCCTCTTTGGTTTCTTCAGTGATCTCTTGGTTATTTAGTAGTGTATTTTTTAGCCTCCATGTGTTTGTATTTTTTATAGATTTTTTCCTGTA